>NW_005187584.1:616207-649550 GCF_000239375.1 Pundamilia nyererei
TGTGTGTGTGTGTGTGTGTGTGTGTGTGTGTGTGTGTGTGTGTGTGTGTGTGTGTGTGTGTCTGGTGATTAATGAGCAGCAGGGCCTGATGGATTGTCCTGATCACAGAAGGGACACTGCATTGAGGAGACACAAAGGAGTGACACGAGGTGCGTAAAGACTGCTGTGCAACACGCACACAAACACAGAAATGTATGCATGCAAGCACTCGTGCATGCACACACTTATCACTTTCTCCAGATAGATGTGACAAGGAGGGAGTTCTCCTAAAGGTTGCACCCAAACATATATTCTTTAAATTCACAAAACAAGCAGGACATGAGTGTGTAACAGGCGGCTTTTATAGTCTGGAAGGCCTCGGCTGAACTGTGCACAGCAGCTAGTGTCCCTTTCATGAAGACACCTTCCTGGCCTAATCTCTGCAGTTATAAGATGAGAGATGCACGCATGCAAAAAACAGGAGCAAAGCCCCATGCAAACAAAATTGAGTCGGCTTCTTTCCTCAGGCCTCAGCGACGAACACATGTAACGATGCACCTTACTTGCCTCTCTGCATTGCAGGTTCCTGCCTTTAGTGAACTGGGTTATTGTGATCTGAATCCACTTTGCAATGCTTACCGTTTGACTGAGTTCTTAAGGTGATGGGCTTCTTGAATCCAATGAATCGCATTTGGAATATCCCATTTTGCAGCACAAACACATGCAAAGGTGTGGATGCATACACACATACACACAAGTACGCGGTCTCCCCCGGAGCAGTCTGATAAGGCTGCCTTATCAGAAAAGAAAGGGGCGCGAGGAGAAGGTGGGGGCTGCTGTGTGATAATGGCTTTCACCAAATCCCTCCTCTGTCACAGATTAAAATGCCTGCTTGGAGAGCATTAGCAATCTTTCTTTTCATCTGTCTCCTCATTTTTTTCTCTTTCGCCGAGTGCCATCGGATTTCTGGGCCAATCTATTGTCACAGGCCTGCCGAACATACAAGGAGAAGTCAACCTCAATCTGATAAGCCATTGTCTTATTCTCCCCATCGCTGATTCCTGCTCATGGTATTGATCGCAAAGCTGTCCCCCTCACATCTCATCACATCCCTCGGAGCGAGGGAGTGTGTTTGTGCCCGTGTCACTCAGCCTGATGGAAGATGTGGTCAGTGTGTCTTCGTGGAACAACCTTTCCACAGGGGAAAATGCCCAATTTAGGACCCTTTTTTTGCGCGCGTGTGTGTAATTACACAGATCCATCTAAGGGTCAGATACTGGAACTATGCAGAATTAAACCCAGTGGACTCCTCCACCTAATCCGGTCACTCAAAGTATCAGGAGATCACAGGAGTGCAGAGAAGAAGCCACTCACAAACTGTGACACTTGCTTAGCCACCTCGCCGGCAAACCCCTCCCTCCGCCTCCTCCTCTACCTTGCCTCACAGGCCCGTCTGTCACCCCTCTATAATTATGAGGAGTGAGAGTAATGTGTTGCAGTATGAATAGGATTGTCGGTCTGATTGTGATGTATAGGCTTTCATTACCATGTCCAGGCCTGTGCCCTTCGCCATGTAGGAAATCCTATTTAGGCCCTAATTTGGGAGCCTCCCCGACCGTCCCGCCTGATAGCAATCACACACAGTAATTGTGTGCTGGGGCAACTGACAAGAGCGGAGGCAGACATGGAGAGAGGGAAAGAAAGAAGGAATGGAGGAGCAGGAGGAGGGGGCAGAAGTCCTGACAGTGATATATCTGCATAGTTTGGCACATTATTCAAGTCATCCTCTGCAGAATATGTATGTTTATCGTGTATACTTGTTATAAGGCGGTTTGTTAGCATGAGAACCGGGCACTTAGGCTAAACCTGGACATATTAATTTGCAGGATTTGATGGGATTTTAGAGTGGACTTGCCACTTTCCTCTCTCTCACCCTGCTTCAACAATGCTACATGGCTAATTGGGAGGAGAGATCATGCTAACTCAATAATTATGATTTATGAGACAATCTCCAATAGATATCGCGCATTCTCCTCTGATTTGATGACAACATGTAACCAGCCCTCTAGCAATCAATATTTGTACATTTTCCATGTCTAACTTGTTAACTTTTTTAATATTTCATTAGTTCCTTTTTAGAGAGGAATGATTCTGTGCACCAACATTTATGCAGATCTGACTCCACTTATAGGCTTGTAGATAATGAATGTCTAATTGACTCATTTAAATACTGTTTGCCTGCAGGAGGGCCTTTGCATTAAATGTTTGATTGCCCTCATATTAACTGTCATTAATCCCCTCTGCTCTTAATAAGGACTTTATGAGGCTTTCTTAAAACTTCTCATCTACCTCCCCGATCCCTTTGCATAATTAAGTAGAATATTCAAAAATATGGAAATGAAGGAGCTCTCTGGATTTGACTAATGGTCTTTGTGCCACAGAATTTTAATTATAGGCAAACCGCAGCATTTCCTTTCCTGCACACGGCAACGGTTCATTAGCTCGGGTCAACGCGGGTCGATGCAGTTAGCGCCGCTGTTTGATGTCAGGCTTGAGCCGCTTTTGTTCTCTTCCTGTACCTGTTGTGTTTGCCCACGCTAGGTGCGGGACACTCGGGCGCTGCAGTGTCCCTTAAAGGAAGATGTACGGCACAGAGCGAACTTTTGACAGCCATTACAAACTGTCACTGTGCCAGAGTGGGTGAGAGACACAAACTTGTCTGTGTTTATAGCTTAACTGATCCTCTTATTCCTGCTACTCCTCCAGCCTCTCTGCTCTGCCCTAATCTCTCCGGGGGTCTTACTGGCACAGGATGACAAATGGGAAGGAGAGCCTAGCCAAGCGTGGGCTGTGTGGAGAGGCTCAGGCCGGGGGTCTCACTAAGCCCCCTCAGGATCATCTCTGACATGGCCTGCACTAACCCCGAGGATGGAAAGGCCACACACATCACACACAAACGGAGGTATCTGCGCAGGATGCGCCACCACACATACGCATTGTGTATCCATACGCACAGAGCAACACGAGAAGAGATCAACTTCTGATCAGTACGCTGCACCGGATTGATTTGTCTCATAGACACACTGAGCTGCTGCAGATACCCTGCATCACATGCGCGCGCGCAGATACCCTGCATCACATGCGCGCGCGCACACACCTGCAGGCTCGCACGCTCCTCGGTTGCTCCAACAATCCACGGCAGGTTTACGGATGTCAGCTCAGAGCTGGTGTCACCCGCCAGCTCTATTTCAGTATACACGGTCCATCTCAATAAGAGCATGTACTAAATGACTGCAATGTAATGAGTGGCTGTGTGGCTGTACTCAAAGCTGTGACACTGACAGCGCATGAGAATATAACGCATTGAAGCCTCCTTTTCCCCTCCGCCTCTCTCACTCGCTCCGTGCTCCTCTGCGCCCCGCTGCCTCTCAGCCACGGGATCAGCTGCAGGCGCTAATGAAACGTCAGTCAGGTAATTGAGGCGCTGGTGGTGGCGGGCCAGCCAGGCAAGGAGGCTAGGAATCCGGCGTGGGTGATGACACTGGGACATTAGCACCTACAGTATCCCTGCAACCCCCTATGGAGCATCACAGGAGCCAGCGGGGTGAAAAAAATGGTTGTGTTTATGCCGACATTTGCGCACGTCTTCCTGTTTGTGTTGCAGAGAATTTTGTGCAGCGAAGGCCAAGGTGTGTGTTGAGTCAATCCCACCAGAGATTAACCAGCAAAGCAAAAGCTCTTGTTGTTCATGAGGATGTTCTACTAGCAGCCATAGCAAAGGAGTCAGAGGTTAAAATCCTTTGTTATTGCACCCCAGAGTGATGTTACAATCCCCGCCATCCGCTGACCTGCTCAGCACCCCAGTGAGTTATGGGTAATGTTTAATTCCCCCACCGTGACAGCTGTGGATCCGCATGGCAAATTGGATTTTTTCCTTCTTTGTTAGAGCTGCGCTTGTGCAGGTAAAGAGAGGGAGAAAAGCATTCGCTGCGCTGCTTTGTCAAGGTAACTCTGTCACATGTTGTTCAGAGTCTTCTCGATCTCTCACTGACAAATCAAATCAAACCGATTTGTTTCTGGAGGCTGATGGAAGAACAGAGTGGAGCTGATCTGTCCGGCCGGGCCTTGTTTATAGTCGGCATGCAATCACGGCACACTGTGCTGAACAGCCTCTCCCAGCCTGCCACGTGTCCCTCTCTTTATTATGTGCGCCATGATAGACTATAACAAACAGCAAAGCAACCACATGGAAGCTGAAGCCCAAAGTTATTTCCACACCAGACGTCTTTGTGTTTTATAAACAGTGTTGTGCAATTATGCACCCGTCCCCCCTCGTCCATCTTTTCAAGTGTTGAAAAGGTAAATTGGAAACATTTCACTTCATATTTAAGGTCACGTGACAACTACAAAGAAAAGGAGTCAGAGCTTTTGTGATGGTGGCATTTCTAACATGGTTGCTATCACTACACACACAGAGGTGATGTTCCTTATGGGGCCTTTCTGTTCATTGTTCATTTGAACAAAAAGGATCAAACTCTTGTGATTAGTCCCTGTGACAAAGCTTCAGGGAGAAGAAAACTGGGTTCCAGCCTCAGCTCGGCACCAACCTACGACTGAATCGAATCGAGTACTTTGTCTTTGCAGATTGAAGTTTGTGATGTTACATTTCTCACATTTGGGGAGCAGCACAACTTCTGATTTGACTGCTGAAGCACAACCTCTTTCACATTTGTCTTTATATCATGACAAGAAATGACATTTCCAAGCCCATCAGTACACAGCCCCGTTCTTTTATTTCAAGGTAGGACACCTTGACAGACGGCACCACCTGACTCGAGATGTTCCCAGAAGGATCACGGTGCCGGGGAGCAGTCCCACTCCCTGCTCTGCTCCACTCCACTCTTCTTTATTCTGCCTCCCCGGGGCTTTAATGTGGAGAGTGGACAGTGGGGTTAATGCCTAGCTGTAAGCACTGCTTAGCACAAGTGATTGGGTTTGTGTTGCAGCGGGCCTTCCCCCCACTAGCAAAAAAATCCAGTGGAAATGACTTCTACTGTCCAGCCCTGTGGGCACTTTATTTCCCAACTAGCAGTTTCAACGTCCCCCCTCTGTTGCGGCTCAGTGTCCCAGAGGGCACAGGTGAATTTGATGTGGAACAATGATTAAAAGTTTTCTCCCTCAAGGTGACCTAAATAGTGGAGAAGGTGAAAGTGAGAAACATGAGTGAGGGGCACGGAGGTGAAAGTCTGCTGTGGACGTGTTAATGATGTAGATGAGCCAAAATCCAGAGTTTAGGGAATAATTCAGAGCTTGTCCTCACACTACTGATGCACACATGTAGTAATCAGTGATTGCATGTGACATGATGGGTATAAAGCACTGTGCCACAGACAGGAAGCATCCACAATCTAATCATTGTCACATCAACGGTTACCTCCAGGCGTGATGCATTTGAGCAGCGTTCTATCACTTGTGCTATTACCTGCATCTTCCTGCCACACGTCCCTCAGTACACATCTTCTCTCTTAACTGTGCGTTCAATCACCTCCACCTTCGCCTGCCGCTGGAGCCGAGCTCCCCTTCGACAGTGACGTATGTCGGCGATTAGCCCGGATGCAGTTCAATTATGATAAAAAGCCGGCACACCTCTTAGGCCGTGATTAAAGCCTCAGCCGGGCCTTGATAAAGAGATCCCATCTCAGCGCCATCACGACCACATTATAAGACGCTCTCCAGCGCGGGTCTGCCTCATGCTTTTCACATCAGCGTTGCAGAACGTATACTGTCGCACGGATGGAGTCCACGCTGGTCAGAGTTGGATGGGGGGGCCGCACACGTGGTCGCCGACGCCTCAGTGCTCGCCTATTTTCAATTTAGAATAGCATTTATTTCTAACCTTCGCGTTCTCCGCGCCAGTCTTACACGACGCCTGCCGTATAACTGAAGGTGGCCTCAGACATCGAGAGGTAGCGAGAGGCCCGAGTTTTGATAAATGCAAGAGCAGCGATGAAAAGAAGATATCAGAGGAGCATGAAAGGAGAGGGAAGGGAGCAGAGCATTAATCCAACAGCAGGCTGGGAGAGAGGGGGTGAGAATGAAAGACAGAAGAAGGGGAGAGAGGGGAGGAGGAGGCGAAAGAAAGATAGCCTTTCGGCTGTGTTCTGTCAAGGGAGAAATTACACATTTACGGAGGTTTTTTCAAGCAACAACGGGCTCCATAGATCAAACCGCTGGATTTATGAGCCAATTTTCAACATGAAATATAGACACACAGAATCCATTTTAGCCATGTTTACTTGGCTTCTCTCGCTCTTTCCTCTCAATCAAACGCGCTGCAGTTTGTGAATGGTTCGACTCTGGAAACTGCAGCAATGCTAATTAGAGCTGGAAGTAAAGATTCGATCAATTGCAGCATTTTGATCATTTCATGTGATATCGAATGTTTCCACATCTGACTGTTGGGAAATTGTGGGAAGCTGCAGCAGATCAAGACTTTAAAAAGATCAAACGCTTTCTTTGCTTCGGGGTCAGTTTCTCCTGCAGATAAATTCACATTTGAATACTTTAATAATAACTCAAAAACTATACATGCATGATGTGCTTTGTTTTGCAGGTTGGAACCCAAAAGGCAGACAAACATCTGACATGTAAGTTTTGTGTGCAGGCTGCAGAGATTCAATTTAAAGAATATAAAGGCTATAAAAGTGATGTGCACCCATGTACACCCATATCAAAGCGCCCCCCCCCCCTATTCTTGGCAAACGTATTCAAAATTTGCATAGAAATTAATGTCTAAGTGGGCTAAACGACATAATTGACATGCAATTAGCAATATTATGAGGAGGAAACCTAATGCACTTTTAGTGGCTATGCCAACCTAAGAATGATCACTGCTTAATTATCATATTAATGAAGTCATTAGTTGTCACTTAACTTGGATGACAGGTAAGGTAAGAATGTCGTGACCCTACGATTTCCCCAACAAATGTGTATTCAACACTAATTACCCCCAAGTGCAGATCTCTGAAATCTGTAGAGTGACGTCCCTTTGAAATGTGAACGGCAAACTTCTGAGGTATAGACACGCACACCTCCATGTAAGAAAGAAACAGACATTTATTGAAACGTTGACTAAAGCATCTCCAAGGTCACCTGAGAACACAAATCAGTCCCGCAGTCCGACATGAAAAAAACTGGGCAGCAGATGGAAGCGAGGTCGGGCCGGCGCCACAGGTTAACACGAAACACGTTTCCAGTAAACACTACGGCACGAAACAACAACCCTCACACGGGTCAAACGAGCACTGCGGCTCGCCATCCTCCCATTCCCCGACCCCGTTCTTTCATTCCAATTCATTTCAATTACGCAGTCGTTCCCACCTTCTTCCCCGTGTCCCGATTAGCTCAGCCGGGCAATTTACAGTTGATCTTGCCTCATCTAAGGCCGAGCAGCGGTGGAGGCAGGGAGACGAGCAGTAATGGAATGAAATGTCACTCAGTCGCTGCCTTTGTCACAGCGATGCTGAGCAGGCCTGATGGGAGGGGTTCGAAAGGCCTCGTTAGTAGGTGAAAAGGTGTGTGTGTGTGTTGTGAGCAATGAGTGTACGTAAATAGACAACAACATGGTGTCCGGCTCTGCTGTGTCTCTCTGGTTCACTCGTGGCCGTCGCCACTGTGATCTGAATGAGTAACACTGCCGCTTCGCTTCCACGTGTAAAAGCTGCCGCTCCCATCAAGGCTTCTTCACCTTTTTCACCGAAGACGAGCTGGACGCCGATTCTCTCCGCTTGCGCTGCAATGCACAAATACACGACAGTCACGCTGGGGTTTGCTACGACCACTTAATGAATAACATCCAAAATGCCAACAACGGAGAAAAGTCTGACCCACTCATGCTGCGCTCTCCCCTGCTAACACCTGCTGTTTGCCTCAGGAGGGTGAAGACAGTCATTAGTCTCTACTGTTCTTTTCTACTGCTGCAGAGCTTTATTATGAGGCTGTGAGCAGGTTCGACCCTTTTCAACACAGATACGAAAAAGCAACCACGACGAGTGACTGCTGCAATAACAAGCGCTGGATTCTTCATTGGTTTCTCGCCCATTAATACTACTAATAATAGTATAAAACAAAAATTATTACACAAGGATAACGGTTTGGAAAAGTTTGTTTCCGAGTTTCACAAACATACCGAGTTGGGGGTAAGCGGTGCTCCTACAACGTCGATGATCTGCTCCTTGGCTTCCACCTTAATGTCATCTGCGTTGAGCCAGGACTGAGATTCAGCCCCTGGGGTGGATGCTGTAGTGCTGTTGGTGGCGTTGATGTCCCCACCCTGTGATGCAATGACTGGACCGGCTCCTACAGTTCCCACGCACCCGCCGGCCTTCAGCAGGGCCTCGTAGCGATGACGCAGCATCTGCTGCTCGTATTCACAGTTGCTGTGGGCCTGCTTCAATTCATACAGCAGCACCAAGTCACTACGAAGCTCATTGAACATCTGCACAATCTCCTCAGTGGGCATGGGGTTAAGATCTACAGAAGGGCACAAAGAGGAAAGACTAAAGTGTGATTTAAGCACTTTAACACATTTGTTTAGTTGATGGTGTGTACAGTCTACGCATGCACAGTCTGTTTAGCTAAAGTGGTTACATGTTACAAAGTGTTGTTGCATTACTGTCAACTGTAACGTGAAGTGAGCGCCTGAGACGCTGCAAACAAATATAAAGACAAGTGAAAAACGTCCTGTGTGTTCAACTAAACTCTAACTTATTTGTAGCATCCCTGCAATGCTTCAAAGGTTACATAATCCTTTTATTTCCTTCTGTACTGAAACTAAACTCTGTCGCAAAGAAGAGTTAAGACTGTGAAACTGGGGAATGTTAACAAATTGCTAAAGTTTAGTCATCCTCACCCACTCCTTGCTCTATCAGGATCTGCTCAATGGCCTTGATCTTCTTCTGGCCTACGGAGCTTGGCAGTTTCATCTTAATAACACACAAACACGCAGAGAAAAATGCGCACACACACACACACACACACACACACACACACGAGCGTGATTTAAGGTACCGGGACATTAGGATAAACAGCTCCACCTCGGGGCTTTTAATTCGTATGAAATGCACTTCAGCGGGCCAGATCAAAATGTCTTTATCCACTGAACTCTATCTGACTGATTAGCTGTGGGGCCACTCCACTCCTTTAGCTGTGCAAATGTATTTTCCATAGAGAGCGGCAGCTCCTCATCAGTCTTGAAGATGAATAAGAGTCCCCGTGCTAGGCTAGGTTTTACAGATATTAGCTAGTCAGTAATAGAATTAATTATCACAGTGATAAGAGGAATAGCTACTAAAGTCAGAAACTCTAGTTTCTCACAAATCAGTATCTTGAAATTAAGAGTTGGACAAACAAAAACTTGCTATTTTAAAGAATTTCACATTTTTACTTTTTATTTTTACATCAATTCCCTAAGAGTGATTTTATAGGACTATTTAATAATATTGAACAGGACGGAGCTATACTCACCCTCTGACTGCGCAGTGTGACGCCCGCTGATTTGAAGTCAGGGAATTTGATGCCTGCCGTCTCTGGAACAGCCTAAAGAAGAAAAACTATAAATGCGAGACACAAACTGTTTGGATACGTCTGAAACGTCACCATAGAGGCATTATTATGGATCAAACTGAGTTTAAATGTTACTTAGAACACAGAGAAGATTGGTGCGGGTTATTAGAGACACTTGTCCCATCAAAATAAAGAAATGATCAAGTAACAATTAATTTAGTGCAAAATGAGGACAAAGCTGCACCGTGACCATTATTATTATTAAAATTCTCCCCATTGTTGCTTTTCTTTGACTTCCTCTGTTACCAGCAGTCATGTGCTTTACTTTGCTCTTCTTGAGTGAAATCCTATCATACCGGTTTTTCTGTTTCTCTTTTTTGTGGAAGCTTCTTCTTGGAAACTCTCTTTTCAGCTCGTCTCAACTCTGTCGTTGTGTCAGCTGCCTTAATGAGTTTTTGCAGATCCTGGGCTTTCTTCTCACGCTCTTTCTTCCTAGTCTCAATTTTCCTTAGCTCCTGAACAAGATACTCCTCTTCTGCCACCTGCAGGGAAAAACGGAGAAATGCAGTCTTTCACATTTAAAATGCTGTGAAAAATCTTTTTCTTTTTCCCCCCCCCCACAAAAAGAACGTGTCTATACACCTGCACATAGATACAGGTCAAATGCAAAATCACAAACCTGTTCAGGTGTGCGATTGAACAGCTTTTCCAGTTGCTCTTTGCGGCGCCTTTCATGGCCAGCGTCAAAGATGTAGATTTTGGGTTCTGTCCCTGATGCTGCGCGCACTTTGGTCAGCTTACCACAAATGCTATAATATCGTTCTTTCAGGTCCTCCACAGAGCGTTTCTGACAAAAAACAAACAAAACAGTTTTTAAAATTAAAACGTGTGTTCTTTAAATTCCCCTTACTGTAATGTTCAAATCCATTATAGATGAGGCACTAAACACTTACTCTGTATTGCTGGTGATCATATCGGTCATGGACAACGATGAAGCGTAAGTCAAACCGCTTGCAAAGGTCAAACAGGTGGTCTGTCTCTGCTTTAGTCCAGCCATCATCGTGGAGATGCATTTGGTACTCTTGCTCAGAGTACACTGGCACCTGCACTGTCTATAGAGGTAAAACAGAGAAGCAGTAAAAAAGGATGAATAATGCGAAAGGACGGGTAGCTGCAACCACATGTCCTTCTTGCCTGTACTACATAAGCAGAAGAGGGTTTTCCCTACCTTGTTAAAGCGAGCAAAAGGGTAGTCCTTGCCCTCTTCTGCAACACGTCTCCAGTGGTGGAATATGGCCCCGTCTCTGCGTGCTGGATTTGTGAAGGGCATCCACTTCCAGGGACGAACCTTTTTACAGCCTAACTTGGCTTTGACTGTCCTATAACCTTGAGTGGTGTCACTAGGCAGCAGGGGGGGTGCATCCCTATGGACAAACAGAAAAAACAATTCTTTATTATCAATATTCTAATTGTTATCATAAAATCAAGAAACACAGAAATGCAAAGTTATTTACAAAACACTTTAGATTCCTTCCAAATGCAAATAAATCCTTTTGAAATTCCCAAACAGGAAACATTAAAAAGGCCTTTATGCATTTCAGATTAACTGACTAATATTGAAAAAGAAAAGCATACTTCTTATCAGAATAAAGCAGAGCGTAGACCTCTCTGTGCATTCCCTCTGGTCTCTTGAAGGTCAGCGTCTCTGTTGCTTTCTTGGTTTTTTTCTGAGGTGGAAGATGCAGACATTCGTTATTCAACTGCAAAAATATTTGTGCTCAAACAATTGTAATACACATCTCTTCAGTTTCTCTCCCTGGCAAAAGCTTTGAGCTGTAAGTACATAAGTACATTATTATACCTGCATGTTACGAACCCAACAGCTAGTGAAATTCATTGAAAGTGTAATTTAAACCAGTGTTACTTAAATCCAGGGACAGACATCGTTAGAATTATCGTATACAACACAAAACACAAACGTCCATCTCACTATAAGACAAACATGAATAACACAGTCTCACCTTGTCTGAGTTGATGAGGTCTTTCTTGGTGATGGGACCATCATTATCCCCTCCGGTCAACTCAAGAATATCTCTGACATCAGCACCGGTCGCCATGGCTGTATGAGATTAACTGTTTAGCTATTTAACGTTTTGAAAAATCTATCAAAGCTAAATAACACGAATTAATTCACGCGCACTCATTCATTCTGTGCATGTGGTAACGAAAGACTCGTCGTACACACTCCTAGCTAAGCGCTAATGCTAATGTTAGCATTTCGGTAGCAACGCTTAGGTCTCAGAACCGCAAACAGCAATATAAAGCGTTCGTAAGAGTTTATATTCCTAATATTACTGCGTACTTGACTACAATATGTGAACATTACAGGGCCATTTATAATGAACATTCACGAGATAGCTGTTAAGGCAAAGAGAGCAATTAGCACAAAACCGACACTCCTTCCGTCCCCGCTCATATCGTTGTGACTAGACGGATTGCCTATTAATTATCGCCCCCGTGAGGTCTGGCGGGCATAACAACTCGAATTCAGCTTTATTATGTTTACATTGTTAAATAATGTAAACGACAGTAGAGGTTAAAAATACCAACAAAATCATTGCAATAGAATACAAATTCTTCAAACCATGCCCGGCACATTTGTAAAATAATTGCAGAGCATAAAACTGTGATGCCATTATAAAAATAGTAACGCTTCAAACATGAAGGACCTGTTTGTCACGTTTCTTTGAAAACATATAAACCTTTGCTACGTATTTTACCGTTCATCAAACTTTATGTACGCTTGCACATTATTCTGAAAATCAATGTACGTGCCGCGATGTCCTTAGTTTTAAAAGAAAATACCGGAAGCAGACCCTTTCATTGAATGAAGACAGCTTTGTGACATGAAACTGAAACTGGACTTGGTTGATTTATTTCGTAAGAACTCGATAAGTGAAAGTTATCAGGCCATATATATATATATATATATTTTTTTTTAATGTAGACTAATTTGTCTGGGACGATTTTATTTTATTTTTTTACATTTCAGTCCACACTCCTCACCGGATGGTGGCGGTAATGTACCATTTTGCTGTTTGCCAACCGCCGATAAATAATATAAAGAAGAAGAACCTCTCGTTTAAACTCATGCTTCCTCCTTCTTTCCGCCATTTTCCTCCGTTGGCGTACCAGTGAGAGGTGTTGTACGAATTCAGTATATGTGCTTTTGAGTTTCTCTTTAGAAGCGCAAGAATCACTAATATCAAATTTTCTAGTACAGTTTCCTTTCATAAGCACTAATTTGCGTAAGAAAATGTCCAACGAGCAGGTAGAAACTACCACAGAGCAAGCAGGCCAGCAGCAGCTGTCGACGCCGCCGCAGCAGCAGCCGACTTCGCAGCAGGGGTAAGGCCATTCATCGAGGTTCCTTTGTTGCGGCTTATTAGCTAGTTAGCTTAATTTGTTTTCTTACACAGCGATAAATTTGTATACAGCGGCATCTGTTTAATTATATTTTTTTAAAATGCAATTAATGGTAGACTAGCAGCCCCGGTGTGCTTTAAATACGTTCTGTACGTGTTTTTCTAGCTTAAGCGGCATTTGGGGCCCGTCTATTTACCAAATGCAACCCTGCGTTATATATTACTGGATGTATGATAGGATTAAAAGTACATGTAGCTATTGCTTTGTTGCAACAGAAAGTGGACATATTTAACTTTATGTCCGGTCGCTGTTGCTGCTTTTTGGCATTACTTAAACAGTTTAATATAGCACAGGCCCGCTTTATCCAAGGAGAGGCCTAGCCATGCGGCTGGATTGCAGATAGCAGGCTGCTAGTTAACCATTGTGTGTCTATGTGTAAATGATGCCTGTGTCTGCAGTTAGTATTAGCATTTAGCATTAAAATTACTTTTACCGAGGCAGCGGTTTCCAAACTTTATTTGCTAGGCCCTCCTTTGTTTTACAAGGAAACATTCTGTAAACAAATAAACAAACAAAAGTAAACTGCAATAAAATAAACTACCACCTACCAAATAAATAAACAACAGACCCCCCCCCTCCCACCCCACCTTGGGAACCACTGACATGAGGTATCTTTCTGTTCCCCCAGATTTTGGAAAATGTTTTGTTACAGTAGTTATAAGGAGTTAAACACAACTACAGCTAATTAAAGTACAAAAAAACACAATATAACGAAACATTTTAAAGTAAGATGGATGGATTGTAATGAAGCAAAAATGGGAGATGTGATGGATGTGAGTTTGGCAAGTCTTTTAAAAGCTTTTAAAAGACATGTTTAGAAAGTTTTGTGAACTTTACATTTTGCAGGGAAATGAATGGAAAAGGCAAGAATGAGGCCAATGCCAGCAGGAAGGAAAGGCCTCAGAAGAGAGGTGGAGGTGGTCGCTATGAGCCCTATGGAAACGCAAACAAGAGATACCGCGTTTTCGTCAGCAACATCCCATATGATGTGAAGTGGCAAGCCCTGAAAGATCTGATGAAAGAGAAAGGTAAGGTATCAGGATTAGGGGTTGACTCGTGTCACATTTTTGACATGATAAAAGATCAAATCAGGATGCAGGGTCATTTTGTTTGACCACTGCAGTTTTGAAGAGCTCTGGGGAGTTGTACAGTGTTGTCTGAGACCATGCTGGAGTCACTTGGAACAAAGGTTGTGGACAAGGTCCCCTTTTTTCTAAATCTGTCTGTCAGCTAAGGAGTCGCTGCAGACGTGTACAAGCGTGGTGAACCTGGATGTTTGAATTTTCAGTCTCCCTTAAGATTACTAAAATCTTGAGTTTTTGTGAAGTGGCGGTCGTAAATGTGCAAAGGAAGTCCACTAACTCGAAAGTCCAATGGCTTGTGATCATGAATGGGATAATGATGTGGTTCCTCCCCCAAGAAATGCATTAAAAATACAGTTCTTTGTTACAGTATAGTGATTTTTTTGGTCCAGAAACATGGAAAAGGTTGCTTTCAGTTGAAATTTGTAATTAACAGTAAAACTTACACACTTAAGATTTATTAACTTGTGGTCAAACCTTCGGAGAAATGTAATATTTAATTTGTGATGCAGTAAATGTGGATGTGAGTAAGGATTATTTAAAAGTCAATTAAAGTGTTAAACATGTTGTGTAGCTATGGAGTAATGCATTTAACTGGCACCTATTTGAGCATGTGTTAAGAAGGGTACAATGCTTTTTCAGAAGGTCCAAGTAGTATTTGTTTCATGACAACTGACTGTGGAGTTAAATTGCATTTTCTTTTTTAGGTGTGACCTTGACAAGCAAATGTTTTTCTCGGCAGATCTTCATGTTGTACCAAGCACAGCTTTGTGCTGCGGATTTATTTGGGGTACAGGTCTACAAAACGAAGCAGCTTCTTATGCACCGTCCTTGTCTCTAGAGGTTTGGTCATCAATGTCCATCTGTTGAGCAGACATGACCTGGAACAAAGGCGTGGCTGTGGTCGACGCTGAATCCAAATTACGATCGTGCATTTCAGGACCAGGTCCAGTCCATGATCAGGTTGGCAGTTAGAGAAGCTTCTCATCCAAAAGTTTTTCTTCATTACGATTATGGGTAGGTTTCTAGCTCAGCTAGGCTCAGCTGATGGACTGAGGGTTAAAACCGTTGACAAAGTTTGCTGAGGTTTGACAGGAAAGCGGCTGAGGTATTAAGGAGGCTTTGCCAACTTGAAATTATTTGGTCAATTATCTTCAGGTAGAAGAGGTGGTGTTTGCGGCATCATATCCAACTTGAAAGGCTGTTGGCCAGTCCAAAAGTTGTTGTCCTCAGTCTACTGCGTTTGGTGTTTCGGGAGAATTCTAACAAGGACGGGCTAAGAAGTCTCAATTAATTAAAGAAAGAGGGGAAAAGTCCAAGCTTGCTTTTTGTAGACCTGTACCAGATTGTGCTGAATGAGGTGCTGGGGGAAGGCTCAGGACTGGCTGTCTGAGCTCACTGTCACCGGCCACCCTACTTGTTTCTGCTCTAAACCCCCATTGTTCTCTCGGCTTCTCTCCCCTTGGTGTGTGTCGTCTCTGGAATCTGATTTGTAGTGGGTGAGGTAACGTACGTGGAACACTTAATGGACGCAGAAGGCAAATCCAGGGTAAGTGCAAATACATACAAATAAAACACACGAATAAGCCTAGACAAACCTGTGTTTGTCAGCTTTGGTTTCCTTATTTACTATGTTGGAATTGTTCAGATACAAACCTGGTGGAGTGTGTGTGACACGGTGACGTGCCGGAGGCATGTTTCATTTGAAGTTGTCTGTGGCATTGACTCGAGGCCATCGAAGGGTTGATGATCTTATAACAGGACTTCAGCTCCTTTGTAGCCAATCCTGTGGGATTGCAGTAGCTGATAATGTCCCTGTGGTTGTGGGATTTGCTCCTTATGATCTAATGGGCCGTAGTCTGCAAGAGGTCGTAGCAAGGCTGCTAGATGGTTGATAAATAAAACTCATTCCATAGAACTGCTGGGAAAACTCTAATATCTCAGTAGTTGGGAATCCTCTGTCACTGTCTGCCTTTAGGATGCTGGGGGAAAACTCTATTGAATACATTTGCCTGTATTGTGTTACTGGCTTGGCTTAAAAAGATCTTAACAATGTAGTGTTATTTTGGAAGCACAGATGTGACCAAGGCTGTAGGCTTGTGTATGGTGATGAACTTTTAATTGCATGAGATTGTTTATTGTGACCTGTCAAAATATGTCCAGTGTTACAATCACTTTAACTAATTTGAAATATTTTCTCTTCCCTTTGATTTGACCTGTTCCAATGACTTCAATCAACAAAGGGTTGTGCGTAAGTAGACTTTAACTTATCGTCAAAAGCAAATAGTGCAAACTGCACGTGAGACATACACCAGTGTTTTACACACATTTCTCACTGGAAATGTGTTTTTGTCAGTGTTGTTGAGTTCAGGACGGAAGAGTTGATGAAGAAAGCAGTGGAGAAGGTCAACAAGCACAACCTCAATGGTCGGCCCCTCAAAGTGAAAGAGGTAGGTCCCAGAGGGGGAAGCTGTCCGACGCACAGACAAAAGCTGTACTTGTGGATTTGGCTGACTCATTATTTTGTGCTTCTTTGTAAGGACCCTGATGGTGTGATTTGCCAGCGGGAGATCAACAAGGCCCAAGGTGGAGGCCCTCCAGGAGGTCACGGCGGAATGGGAGGCATGGGGGGAATGGGAGGCATGGGAGGAATGGGTGGAATGGGCGGAATGGATCGTATGGGTCCTGGACCAAATGGTCCCATGGTCAACATTCCTCCGAGCCTCCTGAATAACCCGAACATCCCCAATGAGATCATCCATGGTCTCCAGGCTGGCAGGATTGGCAGCACTGTCTTTGTGGCTAATGTAAGCCTTAGTGATTTATCCGTTTTTCAGTTTGTATACGAATACTGAATATATGGAACTGTGTCTTATTGTAACTTTAGTCTTGTCTAATTAACTGTCTGAAACTACCTACAGCTTGACTACAAAGTGGGCTGGAAGAAGCTGAAGGAGGTGTTCAGCATGGCGGGCATGGTGGTGAGGGCGGACATTCTGGAGGACAAGGATGGGAAAAGTCGAGGCATGGGCACCGTCACATTTGATATGCCCATCGAAGCAGTGCAGGCTGTCTGTATCCTTTTGGAAATATTCAGCATTTCTATGGTAGCCATTGAATCTTTTTGAATCTCGTGTGTGTGTGTGTGTGCGCGCGCGCGCGTGTGTGTGTGTGTGTGTGTGTGTGTGTGTGCGTGCGTGCGCGCATGTTTTCCTTAACGATTTCAAAGCAATGTTCAATGGACAGCTCCTGTTTAACAGGACGATGCACGTCAAACTGGTATGTTGCCTTTGCTGTACATTAGAGCTCTATGGCCTGACGATGAGTATGGTTAGAATGCCTTTGCCTTTTTTACAGGATGAGAAATCTCTTCCTAAAGATTTTGGACCACCGGACAGAGCAGCTGCCCTTCCCCGTGAGTATACATCGAGCCTTGTTCTAGTATAACAGAAGGTTTTGAGAGTTTAAAATATTCACGTCGATTAAAGTCCCGATTTTTATGATTAATTTTGTTAAATTAGATGAAATATTTAGTTTTGTCTCACTCGAGTTGCTGCATTGAAGACCACTTTGACCCATGCTACCATAGTTTTTGTTAAACTGGGGAGAGAGAAACCCAGTAACTATTTAAATGATATTCCAAAACTACTTGACGTCGCCCATCTCCTCTACTGTCTGCTCATGCTTCATGTCTGTTGTTTCCCAGCAGCCCCTGGGGTCATGTGATCTTTGTTTCATGGAGGTCGACATTGGTTTACTGCTTACCCTGAAAGTGTCAGCTGTATTTATGCGTGCGCGTGCGTGTGTGTGTGCGCGTGCGCGTGCGTACGCACATACACACAATCTTCAAACTTAACCTGTTGTCTCTGAACCAGGTGGCCTGAGTGGTATTGGTTTGGGACTGGGACCTGGGGGCCAACCTATTGATGCTACTCAGCTCAACAGAGGTGGTGGTGCAGGGATGGGCAACATGGGTCCTGGAGGTACACAACTGCAGCTTCTTAAAACACATTAATTTATTTTTAATCCACTGACTAAAAGACAGCAGTGAAGTGAGAGCTCAGTGTCACTCTGTCCCTGTAGGTATGGAAGGAATGGGCTTCGCCAACATGGGAGGCCGGATGGGAGGAGGAGGTATGTAGTAAAACTTTGAGTCTACCTACATTTGGTCTTTCCAAAAAAAGTGCCTTCTGTAATATTAATGTCTTTGTTTATAGGGATGGACAACTTTGGAGGAATGAACATGGACCGCTTTGGCTCTTCAGGGATGGGCAGGATGAACGGTAAGCAAGTGTTGAAAACCCACTCAGCACTCCAGAGCAAGCGTGGAACAGTTTCACGTTTTGCTGGATGTCTAATGGTTTCATCTCTTGCATTGTCAGAGATGGACCGTGGGATTGGTGGTGCTTTTGACAGGGAATTTGGGCGAAATGAAATGGGAATGTCTCGCAATAATTTTGGAGACTCCTTTGAAAGAGGAATGGGTTAGTATTTACAGGATTCTGTTTGAAAGCCACACTGGTGCTTACTTCCACTCATGCATTTTTCTCTCTCTTCTGTTTGCTCACTTTTATAGGAAGCTCGCTGGGAATGGACCGCATGGGCTCTGGAATGGACCGCATGGGAACCAACATGGACCGCATGGGAGGAATGGATCGGATGGGAATGGACAGGATGGACCGCGTGTCTGATCTAGATAGGATGGGTTCCGGGTTTGACCGAATGGGCTCTGGGATGGATCGGCTGGGACCCAGTATGGACAGGGTCGGACCTGGTCTGGATCGTATGAGTTCAGGTATGGATCGCCTCGGCCCATCTGGATTTGACCGCTTGGGCCCATCTAGCTTGGACCGCATGGGGGGTGGCAGCGGCGGTGGCGGCGGCGGCGGCATGGACTTTGGCTCTCCGATGGGAATGGATCGCATGGGCAACACCGGGATTGACAGAATGGCGAGCAACTTCGACCGCATGGGCTCTGCCGGAGGACTTGACCGTTTTCCATCTGGCGGCCTTGACCGCATGAGCTCTGGAATTGACCGGATGGGATCTGGAGGTGTTGGTGGTCAGTTTGACCGTTCTGGTGACTTGGAGCGTGGATTTGGCGGCAATTCCTTTGGAGGAGCTGGGGCTGGAGGTCCTGGAGCCGGGGGAAGCAATGTCAGGAAGGGATGTCAGATCTTTGTCAGGAATGTAAGTTAATCCACACTTTAGCTTGGCGTATTCACTGGAGAAGTATGTCTATACTTTAAATTAATTTGGGGATATTTTTGTCTTTCAGCTGCCTTTTGACTTCACCTGGAAGATGCTGAAGGATACCTTCAACGCATGCGGTAAGAGTCAAGTCAAATCAAATGAAATCAGCACTGTTAATCAGCATTTTCAGTCATTTTGGACATCTGTGTTCATCCTCCTTTAGGAATGGTCCAGTATGCTGATATTAAGATGGAGAACGGGAAGTCCAAGGGCTGCGGTGTGGTTCGCTTTGACAATCCCGAAACTGCCGAGCGCGCCTGCCGGACCATGAACGGCTATCGCCTGAATGGAAGAGAAATTGATGTTAGGATTGACAGGAATGCATAACCTGTGTGTCCGTGTTGCATCTGACATTATTTTAGTTCGTGATCTCACTCTGTACTCCTGAACTGCCCCTTCACCCAGTATACCATGTTAGATAAATGTAACAGTGAAACTCTTTATTTTTGCCCTTTTCAGACATTGGATGTGTCACATGTTAAAATCACTCAGACATGGGTAAGCTTGACTTTGAATGAAGCGATGAGGACTATTAGACTGATCACCATGTGTCAGAGTACCACTCAGTCTGAGAGATCTTACTGCAGCTCAGAAATGAATTTGAGATGTGAGGCTGTTAATGTCCACGTTATTCTCCTTTGGGGTTCTACAGTGAGCTCAGGAGACATAACTCAAACATTAGCTCGTGCTGTTATTGCTTTCTTGAGTTTTAAGAAGTCATTCAGGCATGAAGCCAGCACGTTCAGATGCTGTTACAAAAGTAAAACTAAATGCATGTCTGAAATGGGCTTTAGTGACACGTCATAGTCAAAGTGTTTGTTTTTCCTTCTGTTTAAATTTTTTAGAGACCAACTTTTAATTTTTTATTTTTGTCCTATCATGCTTCCTGTCAGTGCTTTTGTTCTGTAAGGTGTTTTGATAAAATAAACCTCAATATTTGAAACGCGTTCACTGTTTGTGGTGCTCGTGCGCTGATCGTACGTTTCATAACATGTGAGCTAAATGAGCCAAATAGTGAGCAGCGACTGCAGGTCAAAGTTGATCTCGTAAATATGAGGCACAAACACTGGGGCGGTGGAACGGTCCTGTTGAGCTCTGGTTGGCTATTACAATGAGCTGTAGTCCAGCCCCCTCGTGGACGAGGAAGGTCACCACCGGAAGAAGGTCACAAGCACGACGTTCAAGATGGCGACCCCCTTATGTCGGTGTTATCAGGTGAGTGTTTGGGCCATGTGTGTAAAATATCCACGTAAAAACACCACAAAACGATAAGGGAACGAACTGAAACGACATTTATTCCACGGCCTCTTTTAGCCGAAACGGCGAAAATCTCAATTTCGTTTAACTTCTCTGCTAAACGTGCTGTAAGCTAGCCGAGCTAGCCGTTTGAATAGAGGGGTAAGCAGCCGGTGTCTGAGCTCTTGGAGTTGGGAGCATATAAAATGTTGGAGTTTCAGTGAAAAGTCCAAAAGCTCCAAACATTGTTTCTGGAAAACTTTATTTCTATCGTTAGCTTGTTTGCTGCTGCTTCACTTGAAGCGTTCCGATAAAGAAGTTTCCTGTAAAAACACCAAAGCTTCGTGATTTATCGTCACGTTCAGTTCAAGAGTTTATTTCAGCCTCGAGTGTCTGCTGAAGTTTGTTTCTTTGTCCAGATATGTGTAAGAAGGGGTTTGGTGGCTTTCCCTTCCTCCTACCTGCTGCTTTCCAACAGACCCAATGTCTACACGATACGTGGGCTCCTCACACACTCTCCACAGGTAACAACACCTGGAATAAGAAGTCCTACTTGACCCTGATTATGTCTGCCTTTGCCATATAGTCTATATACTGTTGGTTTATATTGGCATATATAATCATTAGTATTAACACAGACAGATACTTGGGGTGCTTTAAAATGCTAAAATGTCACAGTTTATTCAGGGAAGTCGTACTGCAGCTTGTAGTTTAGCGTTAACCTGCGTTTGTATAGTTTCTGAAAGGCTTTGCTGAAACTTTAATACAAATGCTTGGTAATTTTCCTCTTTTAGCCCAAGTCTAGCACACTGTATCTAGATAGATATAGATGGTGGGATTTCTTTTCTCTCTAAAAATCAACTGTTGGTCAGGTTTACATTTTTAGAACTCTGGCACAAGAAATACATTTGAGAAATACAAACTCTATATTTGCATTCATCCTAACCTGGTGGGGTTTTTGTGTGTCTTCAAGGTGCCTCAGTCAGCCCTTCTTCAAGTAAGGTATTTGTCAGGAGAGCGGGGTGGTGGACGAAGAGGTTTCCTGGGAGAGTTTTTGGATAACCTCAAACAGGAGCTAAACAAGAACAAGGAAATGAAAGAAAACATCAAAAAGTTTCGAGAAGAGGCCCAAAAACTCGAGGAGTCAGAGGCACTGAAGCAAGCTCGGAGGAAATATGTAAGTATCTGGCCACACGCTGAACTTCTGTCACTTAAACTAGTAGCAGGTCTGGAAATGCTCTTCTTGTCTTTTCCCAGAAAAATATAGAGTCTGAAACAGTGAAGACGTCCGAGGTTCTCAGGAAGAAGTTGGGAAACATTTCAGACACGGTCAAAGAGGTAAATATGACAGGTACACGTATAAACTCTGGTTGTTGTAGTCATGCTGCTGAAGCTGGTACGATTCTGTATGTTTGTAAGGGACTGGAAGAGGTCAGCCGGACAGAATTTGGGAAGAAAATCAAAGAAGGAATGGAAGAAGCTGCCAAAACAGCAAAGACATCTGCTGAGACTGTCTCCAAGAGTGGAGAGATGCTGGGGAAGACGGGCGCATTTAAAGCAATATCGCAGGTATGCAGTCACAGTGCAAGTTAAATATGATTCACCTTTTATTTCTCCTGCACAGCATGTATGACGCATAAACGTGTTACCATTATTCTCAGAGCTATCATTAAAGACGAGGTCATTATTTACTAACTATTAGAAATAATTTGTGTCACTGACAGATTTTCTGTTTTTAGGGAATGGAGAGTGTGAAGAAAGAGATCGGTGACTTGGGTCACACTGGCCCTTATCGGCCTCCCACCAGACTCAGAAAGAGGACTGAATTCTCCTCCAAGGGGGCAGCGGATGAAAGCAGGGTCTTTGAGGCCAACGAGTACGTGAGGGCCCCCTGTTTGCCTGATGCTAAGAGGGGACATGCCCCTCAGCTTCACGATCAATATTTGGATCGATCGGGCCAATATTACTAAAGATATAAGAATTGAAACTCACCCAAAGCTAAAAGCAGCGAGAGCTGGGACTCACGTCTGATCAGATACCAAGAAACTGACATTAATATTATTTCTTCAGCAGGTTTTGGTATCATCAGCTTAACACCATCAAATGACAGTTTTGACACAAACTGTTGCCTGATGTTTGGAGGAGGACTGTAACAGCTGTGTGCCATTTCCTCCACCTCATTGTCATTTCAAGTGTTTCATTTCTATTTGCCTTGTTGATCTGGCTGTAAAGTGCTTATTTATCACATTTTATATCACTGTAGATGTTTATATCATCACTTTAGGGAAGCTATGGGCGTGGTGCTCCACAAAGACTCAAAATGGTACCAGCAGTGGAAGGACTTCAAAGACAACAACATGGTCTTTAACAGTAAGCAATAACCCCTCCCCCATGTTACACATACTGACTCTTTGTTTTAGTCGCTCAGGCGTTACCTGGTTAACTGTCCCAGTGTAGGTTGAGGACCAATGATATGTCTGTTGTCTTAAATGTGATGCTGCTGCATCTTCACTGTTGACCCCGAGTAATAAAGCTGGCGTACTTTTGTGTTTGGCCGGTGATGGCGTTACTGACCCTCCAGTTTATTAGCATCTATTAATAAGCATTTTCTGAAAGAGCAGGGTGATGGAAGATGTAGCTACACTCGGTTAACTTTATGTGCATTAGTTATGGAAATGCTGTTAATGATTAATAATGTTTGGACGTGTGAAAGATGGCCTTTCAGGTGGGACGTTACACAAAGTAATCATGTAGTTTTTTCCACAGCCATTTGGGCCCCATCAGCGTTTCTAAGCTGAAAATGCTGATCACTCACTTCTGTGTTTGATAAAATAACATTGCTGGCAAACTGCTGCCATGAAAGTCTTTCATTCCAGTTTGGGATGCAGGATGAGTCTTTGATTGGTTTCACGCTTTTCTTGCCCTGCTTTCTGTGAGGTGAAGCTCTCCGCCGCCCACATGTTCTGACACATTTGTGAATGTTTTGACTCAAAATGCTATAAACAAACATGCTGCTTGTATAATGTGCTTATTGTTAGAAAGACAAATATTCGTACTTATCCAGGCCTGGAAATCAGATTACCTTTGTATCCAAACCTCTGACAAACTGATTTTTTTAATAATCACAGGGTTCTTTGAGATGAAGATGAAATATGATGAGAGTGACAACGCGTTTATCAGAGCGTCCCGTGCCGTCACTGACAAGATGACTGACATCATAGGTGAGCAGCTGTGGGAACTGTCGGTGCTTTGAAACACACAGTTGTTACATGTATCTCTTTTTATGCTTGAAAGACTTAATTTGTATTCGTGGACCTTGATATGATGTCTAGTCAAGATGTTTTTAGTAACATATGCGGTACTGATCCACCAACAGAGGATCAGTACCTGGTCCTCAGCCAGGACAGGGTGGAGTGCCCACTCCTCGGGGGGGAAGTGGAGTCGTTCATAAGGAGCACAGCTCCTCCACACAGGGCTGTGCGATATGACTATAATCTGATATCGCGATATAAGACATCCGTCGTCCAACAGCGATATATTTCACAAACATTTTGCATTTTCTGTCCATTCTGTGAATCTCGGGCAGCTCGACTTGTGTGAAGTGTTTCCAGCTGTGCGTCGTGTAGCTGGAGTCGAGTGTTTTGACCGATGCTGAAACGATACAGTTTTAGACATAAGTTGAAAGGCCGCCGTTTTCTTTGAGTATTTATTACACGGCGTGTTCTAAGGTTTATTTTTTAGCACCTGACGGCTCTTTTTAGCTTCTCGTCTCTAAACACTCTGCATCTTTCACGTGATTCAATTTATTTTGAAAAATCTCAACAGGATCTTCAGCTTTATTGTGAAAGGTTTATGTGGAAAATAAACAAGCGGACGGTGGTTTTACCGTCGTTGTTGCTAACGACAACGCACAAAAACAGTCGCTTGTCCGTCCGCAGTGTGGTCATATCAAATGTAAGAGAACTTTAAGAAGCTAATTCTGCAGTGACCATCAAAACGGTGAAAAAATATTGGCGTGAACAGTTTATTTTGCGACAGCAGGAAGTAAACGATATGAAACGATAGACATTTTCATATCGTTGTATCAAACAGCCCGACCTCCACATCCAAAGGACCCGGTTGGGGTGACTCAGACATCTGATCGGATAAGCAGAAGAGGATTGACTTACGTAAAGATGAAAGTCTTTATATTATTGGAGGTTATATCGCTGTTTATCATATACTTGATGAATCTTTTACAAAGCTTTGTCCCGCTCGTCCGTGTGCATAAAGGTGGACTGTTTTCAAAGACTGAGATGTCTGAAGTGCTGACAGAGATTTTGAAGGTGGACCCGTCCTTTGACAAAGACTCCTTTCTCAAGCAGTGTGAGCGAGACATCATCCCCAACATACTGGAGGTAACACCAATCTCAGCAGATATCACTCAAGTTTTTCTAAATCTTTAAACTGTCATTTAGAGTGTACCTCTGCAAAAGGAGAGTACTCGGTACGACTGTGCACTGCCTTCATAAAACAAGTCAGGACGACCATTTAAGGCTTTTTTCCACACAGGCCATGATTCGAGGGGAGCTGGAGGTTCTGAAGGACTGGTGCTATGAAGCGGTACGTCCTTTTGCACACGCTGGCTCTGCGTGTTTAAATAAGTGGACTGACACTCCATGGCTCTGCTGTGCCTCGATTCTCTGCAGGTGGCCAGTTTTTCATGAAGTGTCTTTGTCATTATGTGATCTCCATTTTCTCCTTCACTGGCTTTGCAGACGTACAGCCAGCTGGCTCATCCAATCCAGCAAGCCAAGGCCATGGGGCTTCAGTTCCACTCCAAGATTCTGGACATCGACAGTATTGATGTAAGTTGCGTAAGACGAGACTCTGCGGGCTGATACTCAGACTACTGGCTCTTCTTTGCAATCTCAGGTTTAAAAATAGCAACACTTCATCAGTTTGCAGTTCATACGTGTGCTGACGGGAGCTGTAACGACTCTGATCACTGATTCGACTTTTATATTTGTAAATGTTTCACCTGATGAAGGGAAATCCTTGAATTCTGGTCAGTAAATATTCATGCATGTTGTTCTCCAGCTGGCCATGGGTAAGATGATGGACCAGGGTCCAGTGCTGATTATCACTTTCCAGGCTCAGTTAGTCATGGTGATCCGAAACACCAAAGGAGAAGTGGTGGAAGGAGATCCTGTAAGTCTCACACACACACACACGCACACGCACACACGCACACACACACACACACACACACACACAGAGTTGTTGGTTGATCGTGAACTATTACAGAGCTTTAGCTGGCATGTTGTCACACTCACACGTGTGTGAGATCTTTTAAATTGATCATTAAGTGAATGCAACGAGACGGTGGAGTCATATTCAGCCGTTTGGCCTTTGTTTATTCAGACCCAGAAAGCTTTATGGGCTGTGAATCAGCCGCCGAGGACAGCTCGGGGACCCGTGTGGTTGGAAGCGAGGTCAAAGTATCCATTCAGCAGCTGGCAGATGCCCAGTGCTCAGGATACAAGGCTTCTGCCAAAGGATAAATGGTGGATGTACTGTTCCTCTGGAGTTTATAAGCTGAGCTCTAATGTCTGAGCATTAAATGACACACTCGACCATTTATGGCTCCTGGACTCAGCGTCTCTGTTTCCATGTCTTTCATCTTTCAAACTTTTTAATGCGACGTCTGGATGTTGACTGAAACTGAAAATGCCAAGAAGCTTTCTGCACAGGCTGAGCCCCTCCCTTTGAACCACAGGAGACTGTGTGTTCGATCAAGCCAGCAGCAAAACAGATGTTTGTGTCGTGGTTCAATCAGTCGCTTACAGATGTATCATCATGTTATTTGTTTTGTTTGAATTTAAAGTGAAGTGATCTCATCTGTCATCTTTCCTCCAGGAAAAAGTCCTCCGGATGATGTACGTGTGGGCTCTCTGCCGAGACCAGGAAGAGCTCAACCCGTACGCTGCCTGGAGACTATTGGATATCTCCGCCTCGAGCACGGAGCAGATCCTCTAAGACTCTTTGATGTGCACTAAACACTCACAGTCAGGGAGGAGGGGACACACACAGGTGGACGTGTGGGGGCCGGACTTTGCTACGAAAACACTGTGGAGTAGTGTTGCTGAAAGCTCGAGCTGCTTCTCCATCTATTGGCTTTGCTCCGTCAGTTATTCCTGACCGTTCCTCAGGCTCACACTTGGGGGCAGTAGACCACCAACAACATTCATCCAAAGTCCTTCTTGCAGCCTGTGGGCTGAGCTTTGCTGTTTGATGCAGCTCTGCCATTGTTGGCTTTAAATGATGCCATTTTATCAATATGGGAAACAATCATGAGGGAATCAGCCGATAGATTTGTAACTAAAACTTATGTCGTCAAACAGACTCCTTCATATCCTGTCACCGTGACGTCACCGTGATGTCACCGTATACCTTTATTCCACCGTCTTTCTCCATCAAAACGAGACACACACCATCAACTTACTGGGCCCAGAGTTGGAACCATTGATCCCAGTGGCTGTGGGAGGTGCTACTGCAAAAAACAAAACCACTGCCGTGATTTTATTTCCAAAAATTAACTTTGTTGCACAACACTATGGAATATCTGGTTTTCAAGCATGTGGGATGGTCGTTTCAGGACTAAGGCAAACGCTGGTCCTGAAGTCGCAGCACGCCAGCACCTGATTGGTGGAAGAGGTGACAGTGGCTGCTTTCGCCAGTGCCAATCAGTGCGCTCCCATCTTTACTGAGGATTGTCGTCCTTGTATGTATGATAATGCTTCAGTGTGATTGTTGACCTGTAAGAGTCTATATTTATTCTAAGAAATAAAATGAACAGTCACCTTTGGAAACAACTTTCAATCCACCTTTTTGGTTTTTTAACGGTTCGTTTTGGGACGAGATCATGTGATTCCTTCGAGGGCAGTTGCTAATTATTTTTTTAATTAAATCCTGGTGTGGGATTTCACTGTTTATGTCATCTTTCCTTTGGGAGCATCTCCGGGGCTGAGCGGAGGCTGAGCACTCATTGGTTTGTCAGTGTGATGATGTCACGATGTGGGGTGACCTGGATTGTTTCATCGGCGATTCGTGCCATTCGTGTTTCTCCTCGGTGACTTCTGGTGCGACTGCTCGGCCTTCAGTGCTGTGATGTGTCAGCCTCACTGTGCCTTGTTGTGCGGTCAGCATCCCAGGAGCTCGTCTCAGAAACGTGGAGGTTAGAAAGGCCACGTGGGACCTGAAGCATCTCCAGTCTGGGGTCAGAAAGAGTTCATCTCTACGGTTTTATTTCTGTTGTGTCTGCTCAATAACTTTTGTAACACCTTCACAGACAGTTTCATGAAAGAACAACAAAATCTTTATCAGTGTGCTTTTCTGATGTACACTGACTGGACATATTTTTAGGTACACTTTGCTGGGACTGTAGTGGACCCTCTTTATGTCACAGCACAGACTGGAGGTGTTGGAAACGTTCCTCAGAGGTTTTGCTCCATACATGACATGACAGCGTTACACAGTCAGTGTGTCAGCTGCACACGCCAAAGATGCTCTGTTGGACTGAGGTCTGCAGTGAGCTCCATCTGAAGATGGTAACTGTTTTCATAAAATGATGGACATGGTCAGCAACAATACTCAGGTCGGCCGTGACATTTAAACGATGCTCAGTTGGTGCTAAGGGGCCCACAGTGTCAGATCCACAGGATTACACCTGAACTGCTGATACAAGCAGGATGGATCCATACTTTCATGTTTCATCACCAAATGTGATCCGACCTGGAATGGGAGTTGGATTCTGATTCTATTACTGGCATCAATTATTGATTCGATCCTTTGATTCTGTTATTGAGTCTGTTGGGTTCTCACTGGCTCGCTGTGACAGTCACCGCCATTGCTAAGCAGCGTATGTTACTTAATTACTCCCAGGAGAAAGTATTTCATTACATTACTTTGCTGCTTCAGCTGAATCACAGCTGAGGCTACGGTCCCGCACACCAACGCAAGTTCCTGTCGCAATGAAGGCGCAAGCGAGCTTTCTCTCAGTATTCAGGTATGAACTCACAGCTGACAGGAGCAAAGAGGAAACCAGCACAAAGACACTTGTGATCGCCACAGTGATCCTACTTCAGAAAACAGGTAGAAACCGAGGCTGCAGCTGGACTCATCAGTTTGAAGTTCAGGGTCAGTTTGGGCTGGGGCTAGCTCAGTGTGTTCTATCATATGTTTCTATGTATGTATTTATTAGTAGTAGTACTAGTAATAATTTAGTTAGTTTCTTGCTCTCTGTAAACTGTAGAGATGTTTATGTGGGGAAATCCCAGTAGATCATCAGTTTCATTCAGATCAGCCGTTCTGGAGCCAACAAGCCGCCATGTTCAGAGTCGCTGAACATTGTGACACTCGGTGTGACCTTCACGGTCACCGTGACCATGTCTGCCTGCATAAATGCGCTGAATTAGCTGATTACATATTTGCATTAATGTGCAGTTGAACACAGTAAAGTTGAGTAAATGTTTTCAGTCCAGATGAAATGCTGATGGCAGCAGATGTTCGTTGTGTGCAGCAGTAACGAGGCAGCTCGGGACAGATGCTGAGCAGAATGCAGTGTTGCATTCATTTGGTCCTGCGTCGCTCACGGAAGCTGACAGCGGCTGGTGGTTGCTCATACACAGGCTTGCATGTCTGCACATGCAGACCAACACCTCCACTGTTCAAGCGCTGTCCTGGATGATGAATCCTGACTATTGCTAAGCTGTGCTGAGGCTGCAGCTCCCTGTTGCTGTGCTCATCGCTCACAGTGCACCTCTGTGGTCTCGCACACACCCCTCCCCACTCAGGGTCCAGAGGAGCATCCTCGGAGAATCCACAACTGGTCAGACGGATCCTGCCGACCGAGAGAAGACCCGACTCATTTGTGTTTGTTCCACATGCTATCACGTTGATGATGAGCTCACACACAGTGTGCAGCATCAAATAGTCATCAGTTGTGTTTACAGCACTATACTTTGATGCTACTACTTCAGGTGCATATAATAAGAACAAGAATTCTTATTCCCAGCCTTCAACGAGCCAACAGTATTTGAATGGGTGGAAAGAGCGTCGTAGGGTCATTTCCAATAAAGCAAGTTCACAAAGGGAGTCTATGGCTGACGCGTGTTCCTGGGTTCCCAAAGAAATGCTTCCAGTTGCATTATAAGATAAGATCAGATGACCTTTATTAGTCCCACAGGTGGGAAATTTGTTATGACTTGAAGACTGTTTATTTATTACAAACTGAGGATGTAACAATGAACTCCTTCCTAAATAAGCATGGACGTTCCAAAACAAAGCAGTTATCCAGAAGTACCTGTGCACACGGTCGGAAAACCGTGAGACTCTAACCTCTCCATGCTCCGCCCCTTCCCCCTCACGCAGGGTTTCGTGCTGCTATTGCACTTACATACTTAAACTGAGAGGTACCCCCTTTTTAGGTTCCAGTCCCAAACAGTGACGTAACATCACTTTATGTAAATACATATATTTTCATATTTATTAATCCTGAAAAGATGACTTATGTAATGAATCTGTGAATTATAAAAAGGGGCTGCTCATGCACACGTCTGTCCACGCACGGAGAGAAGTGGTGCCAGGTGAAGAAAGTCAACAAAGTAGGACGCAAGTGTCACATAGACTCGCTCGCTTGATGGGTGAGTGCTGACATCCTGCCTGGGCTCCAGGTTGGCAGCTGCAGCAGGACTAACAAGCCGAGTGACAACAACAGGAAGAAAAGGGACTTTCAAAAGACAACAGGATGAGTCATAATCCAGCCAATATCTTTAGTGTGTAAAGACATCCTTTCAACGACACTGTACTCTGTAATTTAAAGATAGCAGTAAATCCAAATCTTACATTATGAAGCCTGAAGTCTCGACTGTGAAGCTTGATGTCATTTAGATAACAGGCTGGCTTTAATTTCCCGAACACGTCTTGCTGTTTTCTTGTTCTGCGGTGTTACACTTCCTGTTCATCTTCATATCACACATGCTAAGTGCTCCGAGCCTGCCAGCCATCCCTTCATTCAACACCCACCCTGTTTCCTTTCTTCTGTGTCATCTGCGTGATGCCCCATTAACTATGCCGTCCTTGAGCTCCCCTGACAGCCCCGTTTCCTTTAGCATCTGCACTTCTCTACTTTCATCTAATTATCCATTTTAACAGATTTGCCACAAAAGCTAAACTAGGTTAACCCCGTCGAGCGTTTTTCTGTAGCTGATTGTACAGCTTGAAAGAAAAACAGCATTTTTATCCACCAGGTGTTTTCAGCTGGGCTCAGCAGTGTGCTGGCAAGAGGAGGCTTCTGTCTGTGCAGGCGTGTGCTGTTCAGGTGCTCACTTTGACCCAGATTCTCCAGTGCAGTGGGACACTGAGCCAACGTGTTGACTCATAATCACACACACACTCACACAGGTGGTCGCACAGCAGTCCAGGGGGAAAGGCCAGAAAGGTGCACCGGTGTGAGGGAATATGCAGGGGCGGCGACGTGTGTCAGGAAGCTGCTGCACCACCGTGTTTGGACGCCAGGTCAGAGCCTTTCTTCTCTGGTAAAGAGACTAAAACTGAGGATATGTAGGTTTAATAACTGTAAAACATAAGAAAAGATAAAAGAAAGAAAGATTTAAAAAAGGTTTAGTCGGCTTCGTGAGCCACGTTCATCGTTTTTGCGCCTGGCTTTGGGGGTAAACCCAAACCCAAAGCCAGGCGCAAAATCAGACGGGAACATGCGACCCGCTGGAGGATTTCAGCAGAGACATATTCTTGTCTGTGCATGTACGTCCTTCACACTCACATGTTTGTTGCCTTCTAATTAGCTGACTGGCAAAAAGAAATCTCAGCAGGTTACAACAAGGTTAAATCATTTTAACAATAGAAACTCACAATTATCTTCTTTATTTTCTTTTATGAGGTAATTTCCCCCCTAAGATACGTTCAGCTGATCTTTAAATCCATGAAATTCAGGTAGGTTTGGAAAATGTAATTATTTTATTTGTAATAGTTATTTAAAAACTGCATCTGGTTTTCACTCGGGTTGTCTTTGTCTAATATTAAAATGTGTTTGAGGATCAGAAACACGCATGTCTGAAAAAAAGAAATCGGAAATGGGGAAAAAGCTCTGTCAGCAGTTTTTTTACGTCTTTTATGAACTGATGACTTCCTCGTCTATGGATACATCTGAACATTAGCCCAGTGAAACACATCTACGCTGAGCCGTTTAACTGGTTTTCCTTCATTTCCGCAAACATGGAATTAAATCCCAATTAGCTGCAGTAATGAGACGGAGGCAGAAATGTCTGAATGAAAAATAAAACCAAAACATAGCGCTGCCATTACAGTCAAGGGACAAAATATGTAAACTTTCTCATTAATGGATTTTCTCATTTATTATCTGCTGAATCACGTGTGATGTGATGACTTCCCCAAAAACCAACAATTTTAATAGAAATGTTTCTGTCACGGTAACGATTTGTTTCAGTGTCTGATGCAACTACGGGTGAGGACAGTTCAATAATAGATTGTTGAGACTTTTGTTTGAGGATATTGGCACACATTAAAATTACATTTTTCTTTCAAAGGTTATCTGCTTCATCTTTTCATAAAGCTGGCCTCGTTATTGCTGCTGTGTTTGCGATCTAATATCGAGAAGCTGTCCTTCTCATGAAAGTCAGCGGTCAATATATCCTTATCTCATATTCATATAACGCTCCACACCCCTGAGATCGAACAGAGATATCACACAGAGAAAGAGAACCACATGTGGACACGTGTTATGAGAATCGCTTTACCTTTAATAACAAGGAGAGGGGAGAAGATCGAGACATGGAGGAGCACTGCAGAGACTGGTAAATATAATCCTCGCTGCCATGGTTTAGCACAACATTCAGCTGCTGTGAGAAGCTTCTTTGTTCTGGCTACATTTCTTCAAGCAACCATAAAATAGCTCACGGCTGTCAAATAGCATGTTTGACCTCTTAAGCTAACATTTCACACCAATCATTGTATATGTATTGTGCTTTGAAGTAAACTTATTGTCTCCATATGAGGACAGACTTGTTGTTTTAAATAGAAAAATAAGATGCATCCAAGCAAACCCTCAGGTCCCAGGAGACCATCAGTGTCTTCACTGAGTCGTTAAACGCTTCCTACCTACAGTCCTGTGAAGAAAACAACATCAGGGCTCTGTGCCTGTCTGTGAAAAACTAAGTGCATCCTTAACGTAGGAATTAAGCGGTTAAGTAGCAGCCATCAGCGGCTACATAAATGCATTTTGTTTTGGCCGGTCTGGAGCATTCGGGTGTGCGTTAACGCGCTGGCACAGCCTTCCCACTAATGCACAGCCCAGCAAATCATCCCAAACCACGCAGTGCTCAGAGAAATGCAAAAAAACCCCCAAGAACTACATGTGAGACTCACAGGTCTGAGTTAACACGATTCAGTTTGATTTATACAGCAACAAATCTCAACAACAGTCGCCTCAAGACGCTTTGCTCTGTAAGGTACAATAATACAGAGAAAAACCCAACAATCATATGACCAGAGATGGGCAGTAACGCGTTACTGTAATCCAATTACTTTTTTCAAGTAATGAGTACAGTAAGGGATTACTATTGGACTTCCTCACTGGCAGAACTCAGGTGGTGAGGTGCTTCTCCAACAGCATCACCATCAACACAGGAGCACCTCAGGGATGTGTCCTCTCGCCACTGCTCTAC
>NW_005187584.1:657510-659189 GCF_000239375.1 Pundamilia nyererei
GGATTACTTTTGGGGGAAGTAATCAGTAATTAGTTACTGATTACTTTTTCAAGTAACTTGACCAACACTGCATATGACCCCCTATGAGCAGCACTTTGGTGACAGTGGGAAGGAAAAACTCCCTTTGAACAGGAAGAAACCTCCAGCAGAACCAGGCTCAGGGTCACATTAGAGTTCATGAAAGTACAATCAGAAAAAGACTGGATAAGTTTACATTTCTTTGAAGGAGCTGCCGGGGAAACGCCTCTTTGTTCCAGAAAGACCCTGGTCGCCATCTTTTTCTAACAAATTACTGACCAAACTGTATATGTTTAAAAAATATCACCGTGAGGATGACTTTGTCCTTCACTTTCTTTTTTCAGTTCTTGTAAGAAAAGTATTGTGACTGTATTCAAAGACACAGGAGTCATTTGTAGTTCACTTCAGCATTTACACACTACACTGCAAGTCGTAATTATCTTAAACACCATGCTGTTCTTAAAGCCAGATGAAGAAGGATTTCCAGGTGCGGTTTGCATGACTGCACGTTTCTGTGTGGATCCGTTAGTTTTACTCCTAAAAACTTTGCTGGACAATCGTGCAAACCAGTGCATTAACAAAAGCTCAGTATTGGGTAGAATATCTTTATTAATACAAAACATACACAACAAGAATCTTTTTCTTTTCAGGACAAAGAAAAAGAAACAAGGCTTCTCCCCCTGAAACCGTCGTTTAGCAGCGTGCTGACAGTTAGACAGACAGCATTCGTTTAGCATTGTAAATGAGTGCAAAAGCAGGCCAATTTATGGAGGGTCAGATGTGCCTGTTCAGCAGTAACAGGCAATGAGAGAGCTCTAACCAGCCCCCCCTCACCCAAACATGCTCGTCCAGAGACCAGCGGGACGTGCTGGAGCTCGCAGGGCCCACATTACAGCATCAGCGTGGGACGATGGCTCTTACAGGACGGACGCTGTCAGGCGGAGCTTTGTGTGACTGCATGCGCTGCTGCTGCTAAATTCTCACTCAGGCTGGATCGCTCTCTGCGTGGGAGCGAGGCCACCCCGGGTCATGAAGCACTTTCTGTGGACGTTCAGTCCGTCCTCTGTCATTTTTTCTTTCTGGGACTGACACCGCATTAAGACAAGTATAATTCTCTATATTCTGCAAACATTTAAATGTATTACGTTTGCACACAGGTTCCTGTTTGTGCTCTGAATCACATTTGTCTTTGACTTAAACCTCCTGCTGTATTAAAACTCCAAGTAAACAGTAACCAGCACATCTGACCATAACCCGGTGAAGTTTATCCTCCACACGCACACACACGCACATACATGCACACACATGCACGGTCACACACGCACACACACGCACATACATGCACACACATACACGGTCACACACGCACACACACGTACATACATGCACACACATGCACACACACATGCACACACATACACGGTCACACACGCACACACACACGCGCTCACACACACGCACACACGCACACACACGTACACACACGCACATACATGCACACACATGCACACACATACACGGTCACACACGCACACACACACGCGCTCACACACACGCACACACGCTCATACACGCTCATACACACACGCACGCACACACACACGCACGCACACACATGCACACACATACACGCGCGCACACACATGCACACGCACACACAC
>NW_005187584.1:659390-667448 GCF_000239375.1 Pundamilia nyererei
ATCTCTTTTCCTAAATCGAATCCCCGTCCACCCAGGACGCCGTCAGCTAGCCCGCTCTAATTGCAGGCAGTAGTCTCCTTATGAGAACAGCGATTCTGCTGAGAGGAGGGAAAACAATGGAAGCAAATGCTGTTTCTATTGATCAGCCAGTGTCTCTGTCCTCCCTGCAACGGGCCGAGTTTTCCTGTTCAGACGTCCGATATATACGATTTAGTGGCGTGGATACTGACATAGTAGAAATAGTAGTAGATGTGAAGGGGGAGGAGTTTAAATGAAAAAACAAACGTAAGAAGCGGCATAAATCTCAAGCGGCAGCACAGCTTAAAGACATGTAACATTTTTTAAAAAGGGGAATGGTCCTGTGCATCAGGCTTAGATGTATGTGGGCACGACTGTGTGGCAGCTCAGAGCAGATCAATGAGCAGAGAATAAAAAGAGGTTCAACATAATAAAATGACTCATTTAAAATATTTAATACAGCAGGACTCTGGTGTTTTTCCTCTAATATGCTCTTTACACGCTCAGTGCTTGCCTGTGGGCAGACACGGTGACAGATCGCCTCACCTGCAGTGACGACTAATCATTACGAGTAAATTAGATCAGGGCTGAGGCCAAAGGACAGCTGTTGTGGGCTACAGGTACTGCCCTGCGAGCCTGCCCGCCCTCTCCCATAACTCTAATGATGATGGAGGCCAGGTTAGATTAACTTTTCCACGCTGGTACCGTGTCTTATCAGTCATGGAGCCCAGCGGCTGCTGAAACGAATGTCAGTGCGTAAGGGAAATTACAGACTACTTATCATTAAATGCGACCTCTGTGGATGTCCTCAGAGAGCTCAAAGGTCAATCCAGGACACACCCTAATCCACAGTGTGTAGGGAATAATAGGCGAACCCATTAGAAACCCATGAACTAGTTTATATGATTCATCTCACAGGCTGGACGCCAAATTTTGGGGGTTTCTGGTGTAGAGCGCTGCAACAAATTAAAAAAGTTCACATTATTCTGTATGCTGCTAAATGTGTCTGATTCATAGCAATCTAATACAAACTGGCTGCACGTGTACACCAGACTGCCTTCAGGATGAAAAGCTTTTCTTTTACCCATAAAATCTGTTTGTTTTTCTTACCTTCTGCTTCTCAATGAGAGCATGCACGAGTGTCTGTGTACTACGCTTGACTTGCTGTTCTCTCTCCATCAGCATGACAGGTAGATGAGGCTGTGAATAGCGTTCCATCCCCTCATCAATAGTTACCAAGGTCAGGGTCGGAGAGACGCAAAAGGTTATTTATTACTGGAGGCAGAAAGACAGGAAGTGCTGAAAGCTCAAGAAGAAAACTTCACGGAGGAACATCAGAGATCAAATAGTGCAAACTGACCCAAGGACGAAAAGTCACCTGTGCATCGCACGGCGCAGTGATGCGCAGTGATGCACAGTGATGCACGCTCAGGACTTCTTTCAGTATTTCACCAGCTGCTGCGAAATGTAGGACACAGAGTGGGTTGTTCTTCCAAGCAATGCCACACAAGTCATTTACAGAGAGGTCACATATTTGAATGTCCCCTTTACACAAATTATCAACAGTCATTAAGGATTAGTGATGTCAGCTTACGTGAGGATTTAGGAATCGGATGACCTGCGATACAGCGAGGTTTCACACGGCTAATTAGTCCAAGTCTGTTCTTTTTCACGTGGCCTTCTCTACAGAAATGAACTTTAATCAATCAGCTCATTGATTAAAGAGTCATAATTATGGTCTGAGACCTGGCAGTATAAATCATAATAACAGTGTAACATCATTTGTATGTCCCCCAGTTTGCAATCTGTCCTCGCGGCCTCAGTGTCAGGCTGACATATTTAATCCACCGCACTGTTCTCACGAGACTCCTCCACAGGCTAATCGTGCTTCAAAGAATAATTGGAGTCATTTAAAAGTGATGCGTGAATGGTGTTTGATAATATGATTTCATCGTCCCCTCACTCTTCTGTTTCCCAGTGATCCCACACCCCCCACTGTGACTGTGGCAAGAAAGCTGTGGTTTCTGATCTCATGCAAACATAAAGAGCATGACTTTGTCCCCGTGTTATATCCCTGCTGGGTTTCCAAACAAAAGCAATGTCATGTGGAAAATAAAATGTACAGCACTGTGCATAAGTCTTGAGCCAGCCCTTTTAAAATATTTTGCTGGGAAAATGTGAAATAGGTGCAGCGATTTATTGAAACACGGAAAAACTGAATGAGTTTGGACAATTCTAATAAGCTTGAAAGCCAATATTTGGTATAATCACTTTTATCCTTCAGGCAAGCTTTCTGGTCATTTCTTCAAAAGGATCAATAATTTCATAATTTGTTAATTTAATTAGCAAAAATGTAACATTTGGAATCATCACTCTGTGAGACCCGTCGTCATTGATTTTCAGTCCAGTTCTTGTGTAATTTGGCATAACTCAGCATTAAGAACGGTTCTTGACAGCCAATCGTCCACTGAGACATTTCTGATGAGGCTTCGGTGAACAGCGGCTCGATCGATTGGAGAACCAGATGCATCTTTAGGTCCTGCGTCAGGTCTTTGCTCCAGTTTCCCTGTTTCTTCATGACATGATTACTTTTCATCTGCTGTAGATGGTGTTTTTAGGTCCAGGCTTTGAGGACACACCGGCCAAACCTTTGGTTAGTTTTTGGCTCTTTGGGAAACCCAGAGATTGTATTACATGAAACTGTGATAGATTTGACTAACGAGATCAAAGGAATCATGGCCTTTGGCAGCAGGCTGCTGGTTACAGAGAATTTAAAACTCGTTCTTCACTGAGGTATCTGTTATGTGTAGATACGACCCCGGGTCGTCCCTTGAGTCAGTGCTTGAATGTTTCACGGGTCAGTGTTAAATGGCTTTACACTAATTAAAAAAACAAGAAAAAAACAATGTCTGAAAAAGGCCAGGAGCACAAACTGGACTCAAAGTGAGTGAAAACCTTCAGAAAGCCGGGAGAACGACAGCGCAGCGAGGTATGGGCTCACAGCAGGAAGCTCCTGGGTGTGTGTGCGTGCACTCGGGTCCTCGGGCTTCCTCCCACAGTCCAAAGATATGAATGTTAGGTTAACTGCAGATTCCTGACTGGTGTGAATGTGAGTGTGACTGGTTATCTGTCTCTATATTTCAGCCCTGCCACAGATGGGCAACCTGTTCACAGGTGTACCTGCCTTCCACCTTATCACAGCTGGGCTAGCCCTTTGCTTTAAGTGCTGGTGTTTACAAACTGACAATAAAGACAAGCTGAGTTGCTGCAGGTGTTTGATACTGAGCTAATTAAAGTTTGGCCCTGTTAATGGGAAGAACATTATTATGATTTGTCCTGAAAGGAGGCGATTCACTCAGCATCACACACGTCAACATTATGGTCACGTTAAAGCAAAAGTCCGGACCAAAGACACGAGACACACGCAAAGTTAATCATGTAATGTGGCGCAATTGAACACTGTGACCTGCTTTTGGCATCACAGAGAACAGGTATCATGCTGAGCTGCCAAATTCCTATTAATCCAAATCGCTCATAAACATAACACTAAAATCTCGACTTCATAGTTGAATTCATATCTTTAACAAATAGATATTTCTTTGTCATGAGACCAGCACATCGTCTCTGAGAGTCACGATGTTAGAAAGGGAAACAGGATCTGACTGCAGAACATTTAAACCCAGGCCATTTCTATTTGTGGCATCCGTTTTTGCTCCCATCTTCTCTTCCTTGTTTTCATTCTCTAGCTTGCTCGCTTAAACATTTTCCCACTTTCCCATTCTTCCACCTCCCAAGCATAACTTTTCCTCCTCTCTGTGGATGTAACGACCCATCCATCTTTCCTTCCCAAAGGCCGATCAGGTGACTGGAGAGATGTTTACTAAGGAGCAGCTTGTGGCTCCATAAAAGGCGTGCCACAGAGTCAGCGTAGTCACGGCTGGAGTGACGGATTGTGCCAGGCCTGCCTGGCGGAATAAATAGAGGCATTAGCAGCTCTGCAGCTGGCCCAGGCTACTCCTTGGGCTTACTGGTCTATGAAATGTGCAGCATGGCAATGTCCTGGGCCTCGCCACAATGTGATGAATGGCTTATATTCCTCTGTAAAGCATATTAAAGTCAGATCACATGATGGATAGCAGAGAGAAGACAGCAGGGGAGGAAGAGATGGGGGGGGGGATAAAATATGCAAAGAGAGGAAATTAAATCCCAGACAAAAATATCAAAACTGGTGCCCCCTTGCTCCCCAACTTCCATTTCTAGTGACTGATGAAAAGAGTGGAGGCGATTTTGAATATTTCATGAGTCCCCTTTAGGCCCTGCCATACTGTCTGGTCCGTGCATGCCCGTTAGCCTCAGGAGGAAGGTTCTTGTGCACTCGCTTTACTTCGCACAGTTCAGGTGAGCTCCCAAAGGAAGCATTTCTGCCCGTGACCCATACATCTCTGAATAATTGCCTTGTTCACAGTTTTCCCAAGGTAACCATACAATACCTGCCCACTGGCAGAATATACCTGAACCTCACATGCCACCAAAATGTTTCCGTTCTCTTCAAACTACAAGTGAAAGCAGAAAGACAGCGATCATTCTGTCAGATAGAAGAACTGTTTATCACATTATTGCTTCTTGCTTTCTTAACCTGTACCTCAGCTCACCTTCACACAGGAACTTGTGTTTATAGCTTGTACACTCTGTTTTAAATCAGTAATGCATTCTTAAAATATGTTTGCTATTTGAGAAATGGACTTTTTGAATCTTCCTTACCGTGAGATCAAAAGAGACCTTTTCTATGTGGCAGCTCGCGACCTTAGCCTAAATAAAGACTGAGCTCGTGTTGCATCCATAGGATGAAATTAGCACCAGCTGTTCTTTTTTCTAACCTCGTGTAGGTTTATGAACGTGGTAAAGGGACTGATTGGAGTTTGGGTTGAATTACAGAACTTTGAAGTTATGGTTCAATTCATAATTACACAAAATACTTGTGTTTGAATCAGAAAACACACTCCAGTCTCTCATGTTCAAGTTAAATCAACCCAGCAATCCCCCCTGAAGTTGGCTGGACCAGTAAAACTCTGCTTTCTATCAGTGTAAAAGAGTTTAACTACACATTTATTTCTGTAATGTCATCGTTTATCTATTACTTATTTCCTCCAGTGTAGTATGCAGAGCTGTGGGGGAGGTCTTTATTAGTAGCCAAAGCATTAAAACATGTGAAAATACAGTTAAAAGTGTTATGCCCTATTATTTATGCCCAACTTCACATTTTTCAAAACGATCCTGTCCGTCAGACTGAAACCTTTGGCCCGGCTCGGGCCCCCGGGCTGTATGTTGGACACCCCTGTTGTAGATCTAGAGTCCACATGTAAGTATGTCTGCAACCCAGTCTCACCGCTGTTCATGATATCTCTTGTGCTCCTTGATGGTCATTCAGCATGAATTTTCAAACATTACTTTGTGAAGGCCACCTTTCATCCGTCTGCTCTCATGAGTGCATTTACCTTTTTATGGCTACTTTTTAATTTTTTGACCTCATGTGAAAGATGATTGCCATGTTCAGCGTGGTTGTCAGCAAAGGCAAGAAAACAATTTATTTCAGGGAAAGTAAACTAAACGTATCTTTATGAAAGATCGTTGTGTCAAATCGTTCAGAAGTGTAGAAGCTAATCTTAGAAGTCAGACTATGTTTCAGTCATAGCGGATGGAGCCCTTCCACTTCCCACCGGTTATCCAAATCTCATCCACGAACCCCCAAAATTCTCGTTCGTGGCGGCTCACGGCGTGGAGCCTCGTTGAAGGATCAAGTTGGATTAGTTACTCAGCCAATATAAGAAATAGCTGAGCCACACAGTCGATGTTTGTCAGGTTAACTGCTGATTCTACAGAGTAAATGGTTGTATGTCTCTGTGACAGGTTGACAACAACAGTATTATTATAATAACATTTCATAAATTGGTCCCATGACTGTATGCTTCAAAGTGAAGAAGAGGTAATCCGTCGACCTACACTGTGCAGCTGCACATTCAGAGCTTTGGAGCAACATTGCGATTATTTCATTTTACCTGACACAAAACAGTGTCTCTGTGGTGTTTTCAAATTTCATTGGCCTGAAACATGCTAGCTTCCTCACAATAGCCTCTGAGCTAACATGCAGTAAAGCGCATGCTAAGCTTTCAGCTGAAACTGTTCTGGATACGATTGCTTGGGTGAGACCTGCTGCTGCTTTCTGAAATGAAAGACCAGGTTTCACATTGTTCAGCTGAGCTAGCTCATTTTGATAGCTACACCGCTACAGCTGATATTGGCTAACTGCTGATAGCTAACCTATTGCTAGCCTGTTAGCTGAGCTATAATTACCTTTCTTTTGAAAGACATTTATTAACAGGCGACTTCTCTCAGTCTGCTCTCTCTCTAGAATAAATGACCTGTGCTTTACAAAATACAGGGTCTGTCTGTCCAGGGTGGACCAAACCATTTGATTCATTTGTAAGGGGTGAAAGTGGCGTCACAGAAGCTCTAGTATTTGTGGCATCAAGGTTCTTTAACCCAATTGACTTATTCAATCAATTATAACAATAAACAGAATTTTTAAAAATGGAAACAAAGTGTTCATTCATACAAGAGCCCCGTCTGCCTTTGGGGCCCTAATTAGTTCTACTTTTCTCCCTATTTCAGCGGCTGTGCTTTAACGAGCTTAGGTTCAGAGGTAGTTATGGCTGACAGTGTGTAGCTGTTGGAGCGAGCTGTTTTTCTAGCATTCTTGGCATAGAAACAACTCTAAAACTGAGTTTTTATCACTTTGTTCAGTATCGGCTTACATGGGTCTGCAAAGCACTGCAGGAATAGAGCTTCTCAACAAGCAAACAGCTTTAAATGAAAAGATCATACGAAGTGTAGGAACACATACATCTGGTAAAGCATTGAACACGTGTCGCTCTGTGTGCATCTCTGTCTCTTACAAAATAACTTATGTTACTAAATACTTTTACCAACTGCTCTGGTGACCTTTAAAAATATACCTGCAGGGACATTTAAAAAAAGAGGCTTCAGCTGAAAAGCTGTAAGGAATATTTAAGGTTAACCAAGCATGTAACTTTCCTCTGTGGCTCCACATCTCTGAATTTTCTCATAAAACAAGTGGAGCAAACTCTCCTCCTCGAGCAGGTGCTGTGTGCCTGAAGATAAAGGCTAATTCTCCCGTGAAGTCGCTCAGGAGCACATAGAAGGTCTTTAATCCAAGTATATTTTACTGTCTTTTCTCAGGTTGTAGGCTACATCAGATCCAGCAGTTAACTACAGTTTGTTTAAAGAGGTTCATTCACATATTTAAATGTGACACTTTAACGTAAAAGCATCAGAATAATGTTAAACAAATCCAGTGCTGAATTATTACGGTGTAGCGGTGACGTAGCATCCACTCGCGTGCTCCTGTCAGCTCATACAAACCCAGTGAAAGTTGGGTTTACATAACACTTTATACAGTCTACATCTTATTCACAGCGGGATATAGAAAACATCAAATGATCAAAGTGAGTAAACTGACCATTGTATAAAAACTGTGAGCTGGAAGCAAATGGCTCTAAAAATTGTGACCAATGTAAAATTATGAAGACTGTGAAAAGTGTAAGGCTCTGTCAGGTATGAACATGATGCAGGAACATCGCAGCTTTTTTAAAACGGACTGAGGCAAAGTGGAAATCGGTATCCTTCAAACTAAAGACGACCTTTGGGCCTAATGTGAGCACTCAGCTCAGAAGCCTGCATCTCTGATGGGAGCGCAGCATTGCCTGTGGAACTGGTGGCTCGCACATCTGGAAACCATCAGTTTCAGGTCTGGATGCTCCTTTGCAGATGACGTCTGTTTCATAGAAGGCCTTGCATATTTCAGCAAGACAATGTTAAACCACATAGTGCATGTGCTACAACAGCATGGCCTCGCAGGAGAAGAGTCTCGGCCTGCAGTTCAGTTTAAAGAAATACGACGATAAAGACCCAGGACAGCAGCAGCTGGTCTCCACAGTTCACAGACATTTATGGGCTGTTGTT
>NW_005187584.1:667806-669388 GCF_000239375.1 Pundamilia nyererei
ACACACAGTGCTACACACACAGTGCTAAACGTGGCTGTGTCACAACTTTTTTGAGACGCCATCCAATTATTTTAAAAAGTGCCTCTTTTACCTAAAGTTCCCAAAGCTTAAACATTTGATATGTTTTTGTGTTCTGTTGTGATTAAAATGTGGACCTATGAGATTTCCAGATAAATTTATTCTGCTTTTATTTCCATTCTATCCCAGCTTTTTTGTAATCATTCTAATCTGATTTCACGTGTTCAAATAATTGATAATCTATACATTTATGATCTCACCATCAGATTAAAAAGAAGAGAGATTTGACGAGGTTTCGGCTGCCGCTGCTGAAGGCGTGAGGAGGACGGGGAGGAGAGAGGAGGAGAGATAAGGAGTGCGACAGACAGATGACACAAGAGGGGTGAAGAAGAGGAGATTATTAGATAGATAAGACGCAGAGCTAAGCGACTTTGTCACAGTTCACATTTGTCACAGTTCAAAGAGCAGAAGCTAAACCAAGGTTGATCGATTTTCAAACCTGGCAGAGCGACATCCGTCCTGTCTGGGATACGACTGCTTCATCAGTGTCAAAAAACATTTTCTTTTTTTACTTATGCTGCTGAAAACTGTTTCTATAACAACAGTATATGTGTACACTGCCAAAAAGCCACCCTATGCACCTCACTGAGGCAGTAACGGTTCCTCCTCTGGGCTTTTCCCTGTTTTAAGATCCTGACGACATTCCTGTAGCAGAGGTGTGTGAGATTGATGCCAGCATTCTTTCCTCTCTGGCTCTCTATAAATCACCTGAAGGTGTCACATTGAAAGAGAACTTTCTAAACGGCGCGTGGGCTTTTCTCTTCCTGTGTGAACAGCAGAGCGCCCTCCTGAGTCGCTGGTGTCACGGATGAGTCACAGAGGTGGGCAGCTGAGAAGTGCTTGGAAATGTTTTTGACAAAGACTCGCAAAAATGGACTGAACTTGATTTGTAAGTAAGTTTTAAAAAGTATGAATGGTTTGTATGACTCACAAAGAAATTTGACAATTCCTTTTCCACGAAATGAACAAAATGTATTAATAAATGATCATTAACGTCCTCGGCTACAGCATCAACTTTAAGAATGGTAATTACATGAACATTTCCCCTTTCATTAGCTAGCTGACTTCAAGTAATAGCTTTTTTTTTTTGCTGAGATGATGTCATTGCAGTGAGTGAAGTTGAGGTTTCTTGCAGTTGGTAGAGCTCTGCATAGAGACTGCAGCAAAAACCTGAGCACGTCTTTTAAAGGCTACACGCTCTCTTTCTTCTGCTGAGGGAATCCTGCTCAGCACTGATCAAAACCTGATCTCTTTACTGATATCAGAGAAATTCTGCACCATCGTTAATATTTCATCTTACCTCATGGATGAGAGGAGGCTGATTCCTGGCCTTTGCTGTCTGATGGTTTGGACTCATTGGCTTTTAAGTTGAGTAGTGAAGGGTTAAGCAGGATGCATCAACTCCATGAGTCTCCACAGGAAAATAAACTAGGTGCTGACAAGATTCATGGATGTGTGTGTGTGTGTGTGTGTGTGTGTGTGTGTGTGTGTGTGTGTGTGTGTG
>NW_005187584.1:670275-679219 GCF_000239375.1 Pundamilia nyererei
GGCACACATGACAAACACTTGCTTGCTGTGAAATCACTGAGCTGTTACTGCTCTGTTCTTATATTAGTGCCGTCAAATGTCATACAGATTTTATAGTAGAGAGCTGGCAGGTTAAAAAAAACCTTTGTGACAGATCTTAGCCGGGTACGATCTATGGATGTAGTAATAGCTTCAAGCAATATTTTCATGACTAAATATGAATTATCTCCATGATTTCTAATATTCAAATCAAAAACCTGCTTTTTCATCCCCTGAAAGTTCAAAACCCAAAGATATTTAGACTCATATAACACAAAGGAAATCAGCATTTTCTGACATTTAGGCATCTGTTGATAGACTAATCAGTCGAGTCACTGCAGGGTTGAACTTCAATCAAATCTAAAAGAGCAAAATGAATAAAGTTCAAATAAATAACAACATCAAGGCTTGGCTGAAGAGGTACCGAAGTTTGCAGGATTGACAGTTCAATATGAGAGAGGCCCGAGGGAACCAGATGATTCCAATTGGATGGATCGTGTACGTGTGTGCATGCGTGTGTGTGTGTGTGTGTGTGTGTGTGTGTGTGTGTGTGTGTGTGCGTACACAGTGCATGGCACTGGGACAATCCAGGGTGAAGTTGTGAGGCCGTATGATGAATGTTGCCCCCTAACCAGGACTGAAAGGGGACGATTAAACCCCGTCCACCAATCACCTCCCCTGGAGCTTGAAGGAAACCACCGGGGAAAGAGTCTCTGCTTTCAGCAGAGGACACACAAAGACAAACGCCTACTGTATGCACACACACATTTAAAAACTCCTGAGCCTTGTTGACTCAGAGTTGAATATTTGCACATATCAGCAAACCCAGTAAACTTGATATGATTTAGTTCAGAGTGTCTGGATTCTGTTTGAAGGTCCAAACTGATGCCTAAATGTAAATCGATGCATAACCTCAGCTTTTTTCTAATATGTGTCCAGAGATGGTGAAGAAAGGGGAAAATGTGCTGATACAGAAATGTTCTTCATCCACTGAAGAGTCTTCACCGAATTTCAATTAATGTTTGTGCGTTTAGTTGAATCCCACATTCAACACCTCGTAACGCCGCTTCTAAATATCTTTTTTGGAGGAACTGGCACACGGCTGCAAATGCACCGCTGTATCTGTGATGTCATCAAGGTTCCTCTGCGGTGATCAATCAGCCAAACACACACAGTAAAGTGCACACACACACACACACACACACACACAACAGCACCCCACAGGGGAAGTGACACGGCTCTGAAGGTCAGTGGCTACAAAACAGTCTGATTCCCAGAGGTTTTTGTGACTTTCAGACAGCCTGCTCTCTCTCCCACTTTCACTTTCAAAGCAGCTGCTTTTCATGCATGTTACACTCATGAGCCCTGAGTGACACCTGTCTGCAGGGATGAGGAGAACTCTTTCACGGTTTGGGTGAAATTTCCCAAACACACACACACACGAGAACACTGTGTCATCACAGCTGCTCAGTTTGTTTGCAGCCACACGTGTCTCTACAAAGTGTGATCCTAAATATCACGTTCATTTTCATTTCTGCCAGTCGTGATCACACCTCGGTCTCCTACAGCCCAACACGTCACTGTTTTCGACAAAAACTGATGAATATGCTGCGCATCACATGCAGCCGAACGCTCCAGCTCAACACTAACTTTCCATACAGCACAAAGCTGATAAAACCTGCGAGCTGCAGCCCAAAAAAGCAGACACGTCATCTTTTTCAGACCATTTAAGAAACAGCAACATATCCTCCAACGCAAGAAAAAGCTTTATTTGCCAAACCATAAATGCGAACAGCATCCGGGGAGTTGTAAACGGCGTCTGGTCGGTGTGTGCGGCTCCAAAGGTTAATGAGCTGTGTGCTCTGTCGGAGGAAAAGGAGACAACGATGCTCTTTACGGTACAGGAGGCGTTACTCGCCCAAGGGGCCGCCGCAACGACACCACTCAGATCTCATTATCAGGCGTATTGATTAGTCATGGCCGCCTGCCCCTCCACCCACACACACACAGACCCTAAATGACATTCACAGACAGAGAAGTAGAAATGATTGCACTTCCCTCGCACACAGAGGCACTGCAAGGGTCCCTTAAATCCTGCAAGGATATGTTTTATTTAACCGAGAGCATCAAGAATTTCCTGCTATATATATATATATATATATAACTTCTATATAACTTCTTAGCCTGCAGATTTTTTTTTTTGCATGTGTTAAAAGTGAACAAGTTTTGGGCACGAAATTTAAAAAGATAGGACAGAAACATTTATTCAGCTTCCCTGTCAGAGTCTAGTTAGGATGACACATATGGGCTCTTTAGCGCCAATCAAAGGTCCCCACTCCCACACACACATTTCAGCAAACACACCTAGGAAAATGACACACTCCACATTCATAATGTGCTCGCTCTCACCCACACAGCCACTCCACGGGGGACAAACACGCGCTCGAACATACACGGACGTTTTACAGCCCCTAATGTGAAGCTGTCATTTTGTTCCAAGAGAAAATTGCTTTAATTAAAATTAGCACAGCGGTAATAGGTGAGCTGTTGAAAGGCTTGAGCACTGCTCTGTGTCAGCCCACATGTTCCCAGCATCACGGATGAACCGTGTTTCCGTAACGCGGCCTTCCTGTGTTCTGGTGGCATCTGCACAGAAATCGCTGATATTAATCAGAGGATTTTTTAAAAAGTCATTAAGCCTCAGCTTTGCTTGGTTTATCACTCCTTTACAAACTGGCACATTTTCACATTTAGCCTTTTTGTTGGTTACATGTTTGCCAAGATGCAAAGAAATAAACTCTCAGGACCAGAAAAGAAATCCATCTCTAGATGGTAAAGTAACATATGCTGCCTCTTCGCCCCAACTTCCCACCTGCCATGACCTGCTCTCCTGTGGACGTGGGCATGGTGCCTGGCATCGGCAGCTCCTGGCAGCAGGTGGCTCCCCCACCTGGAAACCTGAAACTGGAAGAGCACGAGGATCAGACCGGCTTTGGTTAGGATAAGAACCTGAGGAAGGATTAGTGTGACCGAATGAAATGAAACCATCGTGGCTGAATCGTGCTGTTAAAATGCTTCAGGAAACAAAAGTGAGGCGTGATTTGTCTTCCTGTGGGAGGAATCCCGAGTCTTTAGTGAACTGCACTGACTGTGCTGTGTGTTCATCCTCCCCGGACGCTGCCGATGACTTTAAGGTACCAGAAAGAGCCTGAATCACTTTTGTACTGGAGCATGAAATTAAAAAATAAAGGACTCATGTGGCTATAAATTGATTTTTGCTTTCGATCTCAGTCAAGTAGTTTAAACAAAGTTTGGCACTTGATAACTTCCATACTCAGCTGAGCATTTCTATTGGTCCTTTAGCGGAAGCAGCAGAGAGGTTTGTGATTTGACAGGCGCACACAAACACCGACTTATTACTGATATTTATCAGTGTCCATACAAAGAATGACCTTCACACCCGCGTCGGTCTAAGCTGTGTTTGAACCATCAGGTCTTTGCTCTCATGTTCTCCTCGTGACACATTCAAGTCTTTCTTTACGACAAAGTTGTCTCGCGTATGAATCGTCTTTGTATTATTGTGCCGAGACCACATTTGTGATTGGCTGCTCGCCCTGCGGGAGGCCGGAGTGGGTGGGGAGCTTTAAGAGTCGCTGCCTGCCTTCAGTCGTGTCTCGGAGCAAAGCGACTCTCAGCAGCAGCAGCAGCAGAAGAAGGAGGAACAAGCGGAGGCGCAGGAGGAGGAGGAGAGCCGAGCACATCCTAAAGTTTGTAGCTGCAGCTGTCTGGATGCAGCGGACGCACGTACTGCGCACCTGAATCAGGTTGGTGTCGTATGACGGGCAGAGATCTGCGGGCACGCAGCTCTGTAATGACTGCGACTGAAAAACAGCAGGCAGGCAGCGATCATTTAAGTAATCACAGCTCAAGTGTTCAGCGGGGCGCCTTCGTAAGACTGCCGTGTGTCGTCGTGTCGCTCCAAGTTCAAAAGTCCGCAGACGATCCGTTTGCCATTTGTGGCAAAACTTTCTCTGCTCTGTCCTCCTGGAGCTCAGCCCCAGCCTGCCAAAGCACTATTAGCTGATCAGTGTTTCTGCCAGAGAGCAGCAGCAAATGCTCCTGTAGGTTTGGGAATAAATGGGGGTGAAGATCGAAGGGTCGGACGACCCAAACTGAAAACACAGACGCTGCTGCATCGTTCCCATCATCGTCTGATTGTTTCATCTGTTGGAAATGTTGTAAAAATGTTTATCAAGGCAGCGTAGTTTCTGCCGTTTTAAGAAGGTAACCTTAGATCAGTAACCACGTGACCTGCTCACCTGGATATGCTTGAAAAAAAAACATGCTATGGCCCGCTGTACCATGAAATTACTCTTGAAAGACAGAATTAATTCTCTGCTCATAGCCCTGTGCAGGCCACCTTCAGGAACTGAATTATCCTGCTGAAATGGGCTGTTGTTGCTGCTCTCTGAGTGCCCTGCAGGGCATCAGGTAGGACAATAAGATGGCACAGGTGCATACGTCCTACACAAATGGCAGAACTGGAGTCATTTCAACGTTGGTCAGAATAAAAATAGACGTTGGTTTCATCGTGAATTGAATTTGCTCGTATATTTGAAATCCATCTGCACACTGTGATCGGCTCTGTGCAGCTATCGTGCAGTTTGGGTTTTGGCCTGTCCTGCACCGTATCGTTAACTTATCAAAGTATAAATCTGTGTCAGCCATTGGATGCTCCACAGCCTCCTTGGCTTCTTCCATCCATATTGTCTCCTGTTACAGTGACAACTGCTGAATAATTTACCGTGCCTCGCTAACTGTAATCAGGAATCCAAGTTTGGGTATCTGATGGTGATTGCTGAGCAGAGAGGTTCAGTGCTTTGGAGACCAGTTGGAGCTTTCAGATTAAAATGTAAGTGATACCCCAAAAAGAGAGCTATTTAATTGTCTTGGCTTAAAATAGAACCAATAAAAAGACTCGCTCCGGTGTCTACACTGTGCTGGCGGCTGCATATCAGTGAGGCAAAGTACAGCTTCATCTGTCTAAAGTACAGACAGACATCGTGCTGTAATGCATAGTTACATATTTCATAAAAACGTTTTGTTTTTCTTAAATACTCCATTGGTATCTCGCTGCACTGCAGCTTTTAGACTTCTTCTGTGGTTTTGCTTGCACATTGACGAGCCAAGGCACCTTCATGCAAGGCAAACATGACAATCGAGAGCCATGGATTGCTTTCTCCTCCTGTATACAGACTAAATATGCAGGCAAACCGTAAGATTTTTACCTGGAAGAGTTGAGTTTGTACACAGCGTTCAGTTTGGATGAAGAGGAATTTACAGAAAAAGGAAGAAATTAATGTGAAGTAATGGTCTGTGGCTACTCTCAGCTTACCAGTTCAGATAAAAACACAGCGTAGTAACGCTGAGTGCCACAGTCATCGAGTAATGACATCGAGAGATGGAAAGAAAAGAGGGAACCCAGGTGGGTTTAAGCCCGTCTTCCTCGCCTGTCAGGATCGACAGCATGGAGCACGTTATGTCTCACTGTGTCACTGTCATTAGCTTTGGCATCATTTACTCTCTGTTGCTCACCAGGGTGGCTGCTTTATTACGTTGTTTGGCCCTCGTTTAAAATCGGCCGAATAAGGAGACAAAGTCGCTCGCGTGTCTTTGCTGCATGGTTTTAATTTCACTCCTGAAACGACTTCTTCGCGTGAACCTGAATCACCTGTATGTTACACTAAGCATGTACCTCATGTAGCACCACAGCCCAGTGAGCATAAACATCCCTTCTGCAGCAGGAAGGTAGAAATGACTTGTGTGTCAGAGGAGATGCAGCAAAGTCGCTGTAGGTCTTCAACGTTAACAAGTAAGAGTGACGTGGCTGGCTTCGATTCCTCGCTGAAGATCAGCCATCAAATATTCATCAAGCCCATAACTTATCAGCCTTCTGTATCTGACTCTGGGATTTATTTGCTCTGCTTCAGCTCGAAGCACTGACAGAAACTCCCCCACACGATTCTGTTAACTCCTCTGGGAAGAGAAAGGGAGACCAGTTCACTTACTGGAGTGACTCTGCCGATGGCTCATGATGCACGCTGTGCACAGAAGCTGTCCTTTCTTCTGCCCCAGGTATTTGGGAGGCTTAAGACCCCACACCCAGCTCCCTGTTAGCTCGGTAGTCAGATCAGGACAGCGTAGCGTCACTTCAGCAGATGTCCGAGGTTTTGCTTCGACTCTTCTTCTGTGCTGAGGACTCCGGCTCGGGGCTTCTTTTGTCTCTGGGGAGCAGAGCCGTGTGCACCCTGCTGGGCAAAGTTATTTCAGCTTCACAGTTTGAATCAGCACTTTGCTCACTAGTTAAAACTCCTCTCATTCTTTAAAGGCAGACCAGTTTGCTGAACATTTCACCCTGATATTCTACTCTCACGGCGTTGGGTGGGGGCCGCTAGTTTTTATTCCCTCGTTGACTGAAAAGCATTGTTTTACATCCGGACTCTGACTTTCAGGGTCATTTCCTTTTACTGTCCGGGAGAAAGCTTTTGCCTTTTTTCCTTCTTTATGCTGACTCTCAGCCCTTTTCCACCTTGGATCTGAGCAAGTGTCGTGTGGGCAGGGCATGTAAAATATATGGCCGTCACCCTGGGCCGGCTGACTGGCTGGCACAGGTTCTGTTCTGTCCCAGTGGGCTTGACAGAATGGCTGTGATGGGAGGAAAGTGCTGCCTTCTGGCTTTAAGAGTGCTGACATCTCCATACTGCTCCTCACATGCACTCGCACACCTTCCATCTCATCTGTTTGCTTCTCCCTTCTTTCACCTCCTTCAGATTTCTTACCTGCAGATGCCCCCCCCCCCCCTACACACCTCTGCTCTGTGTGAACTTGCAGACTTGAGTCACAGATATTCGCGCTGCCACCTTCCTGCTTTTTTTTCCTCATCATTTGTTGACCACTCCTCACTTCACCACCAGCTCTCTCTCTGAGGTCTTTCAAGGTGAGCTGCTGTATGTTCTTCGACTTCTCTCATCCTCTTATCCGTTCTCTAAATTAATAAAAAAATGTTTTAAGAAGCCCACTCACGAGCCTTTGTCCACCCACTGCTGATCTGCTCAAACTTGTGAACTGGTCTCCTTTCATCCTCATCATTGTGTGAATATTTCATGTCTGTGATTTGTGAATTAAACATAGGATCTAGGCAGATATGATTGGGCTGACATTTATTCACACTGACTGGTGGGACGGATGGGTTCGACCTGATTAGAGCTGCGGTGGTGAACAGGAGCGTCCTGTCAGCACACCTGCATCGGTGAGGTAGACGTGTTCTCAGGAGTCTCTTTGCTTTGAGTCGACCCCCAAAGGTCTCATAAATAGGAACGAATGACATTTATAGTTTAGAGAGTTACGACTTTGGTCCAATAAAATTCACTCTGTGAGTGTGTGCATTTAATCTTTCTGGGGGTTTTTTAGTAATACTTTTATAGCTGCTAATATTTTCTATGACATTTATTTTACAGTAACCTTATTTAGCAGTGGAGGAGGGCAATAAAACACTGAACACACCATGCAATGCTCTTAATATCCAATCAAAGGTCTTTTATGCTCTGAAATCATGGCCAAATATTTCAACTCTGTCTGTGTAACGCTTTCTATTAGCACACAAAAACACACCGGAAAGTTGGGAATATATTTTTAAGCTAATAAATCTCATGATTTTCCTATTGTTTTATTCCTTCCCTGTAGGACTGATATTTGACATTTCTTGAGCTGCGTTTTAATATTTAAATTGAATTAACTCCAGTGAAACAGTCCATAAAATACAAGGAGAGCTGCTTATCCCCACTAATCTGGAAAGTGGTGTGTATATATGTCCAGCTTTCAGAAACTAGTTGAAAACGGTGGCATTTACTAAGTGTTCACTTTTAAGGTGTTTTCCTCATGCATTAAAGGTGTTTATACATATATTGTACATCAACCATCTGTACAGTATGTCCCGTGTTACAAAGTAACTTATAAGGCCTTGCACGGCCTAGAATTTCTTTATTTTGTAGTTAATCCCATATATAGAAAAAATAAAAAACATTTACAGTGTAGCTCATTAGACTTCAGTCGCCTCCGTCACTCACTACAGCCCTCTCTGCTGAATCATACCTCTCATTAACCTCTGTCTCTCTTCCACAGCATGTCTTTATCCTGTCTTCCTTCTCTCACCCCAACCAATCACAGCAGATGGCCCCGCCCCTCCCTAAGCCTGGTTCTGACGGAGGTTTCTTCCTGTTAAAAGGGAGTTTTTCCTTCCCACTGTCGCCAAAGTGCTGCTCATAGGGGGTCATATGATTGTTGGGTTTTTCTCTCTATGTATTACTCTATGTATTATTGTAAGGTCGACCTTGCAGTATAAAGCACCTTGAGGCGACTGTTGTGGCGCTGGATAAATCAAATTGAATAGACTGTCTCGGTCTCTATAGATGATTTTCCTTTCCTCACTTTTCTATGGAGCATGTTTTGTTAAACTTGTGTTTTGCCTGATGACAACAGCAACAGGCTGCAGCCCCAACATGTCCCCGAGTAGGATAAGCAGTTAAGACAATGGATGGTTGGATGGATTGTAAGTTAGCAGGAATTGGACCTTTGAGTAATAAGTGTGTGTGAAGGTGGCTGTAGGTGCTAGCTGCTGCCCACCATCACTTCAGCTAATTCACATCACTGAACTTCAGCTCTCGATTGTGTTTTTTGGCGTTTGTCTCTGTTGCAGCATTTATAATTGGATTGTATCACAAATAATACAGCTTCTTGATTAGTTAACTGTAATGGCAACCCGTCCAAGAACTCTGCCGGGTACGAACCTCTTCTATGAGCATGGTCTCCTCTAGCTCCGAAACAACATCACCTAGCATTGACCACAGTACTGAATAGAGCAGGGCGA
>NW_005187584.1:680478-682592 GCF_000239375.1 Pundamilia nyererei
GTTCCTTCACTGAGCCACAGGATCCTTCAAAATATTCCCTGTTGACAGTCAGACGCTGCTTCAGGCTGTCAGAAAGAGTGACACGAACATCCCGGCGAGAGGACGCAGCACGCTGGACACTAAGTACACAGCAGGCCCCTCCCCCTAATGTCAGTAGACTTGATCCCACTTTTCTTTGGAGTAACACGCAGGTCAGTGTACAGCACACGAGCCTCTCGGGGATTCAAGCCTCGCCGTGCTCATGTAGAGCAGAAGGCCTGTCTTTAAAATTAAAAAACGAATCAACAGTGATGAAGAATCTTGTTTTATTTCACTGTTGATGCAGGGGTGACCTTGAGGCCTAAATATGCTGATAGAGAAACGAGACTTGTGCTCATCTGGGCTGTGATAAAATGATAGATCGCAGCTTTGAAGATGGATTTGTTCAGCTGCGTCGCTGCTGTTGAGAATCACAGAAGCCCTGTTTTTGCCCCTTTGCTCCCTCGTCTGTGCACAGCTCCATTTGTCTTTGCCTGTTTCTTCATCCCTTGTTTCTCCTGGTTCACTACATCAAAGGTTTCACGTGAACCGTCACCAAGAAAGTTTCCTGTAGAAGCGCCTGATCTCCAACCGTCTGTGTGGGAGCACGTCTCTGGATGTGTTTCTGTGGACTGACGGGTCCCTCAGTATGAAGTGTGTTGCGCTCTCTGTTATTTGCGTCTACCTTTTTGTTTTCAGAGGTCAGCAGTCTTGAGTGCACTGCTGTCTCATTTGCATGTCCACTCAGTAAAAGAACAGGATGCTCTCTCTCACTTTGTGTCGTTATATCTGTCCTCGCACACACATACACACCTTCTCGTCCAAGTGTGTCCACGGAGCCGAACGAATGGCTGCGTCGGAACAGCAGAATATTTAATTGGCCGACTTTATCACCATTACTGTAGCCACTGACTGTCTGCCAGCCCAATTATGACGAGCTATCTGCTGGCCAAGAGTAAAAAGTGCAACGGCTGCACAGACGCTCGGTGCTGTCTCAGTTTAAATGCTAAAAATACCTGTTAGACAGTCGTGTGCGGGTCATTAAATGTTAGTATGCTTGCATATGTACAAGAGACCGGAGCTGCTGTGAACTCCAGGTTCAAGCCAGACGCGTCCGAGATCGTTAAGGTGGATTTTTTTATTTAATTTTTTTGAAGTACGTTTGTTGTTGTACACAATGCAAGGTGACCCGGTCCCTGTCGTCCTCATTAGCCAATTGTCAACTCCCTTAGGCGACAAATGAAGCGAGACAGTCGTGCACATATGAAAGTCCCCCAAACCAGTGTCTCATCAGTGCTACCCAAGAGCTTCAGCAGGGGCCTCCAGCTCTTTGAATATATGCGTGCATGTGTGTGCAGTTTATGGGCAGATATGTTTTTCTGATGCCCTGGAAACAGCATTACTACTCTGATGATGGAGTGGGGATGCCCACCTGAGCTGGTGGATCTCATGCAGCTGCCCTTTGCCTTTTCTTCAGGTCCACTTTATCTTCATAAGTAGCAAATTGGAAAGGGTTAATTCAATTCCCAGCAGGCTGTGGCTGGGAACATTTACCATCTCTCTCGCTTTCGCTCCCTCTCCTCCCTTTCTCTTTGTTTCTAAAGTCTAATTACTTTTAGAGAGTGGCTTTACTCGGGCTATAAATAATGACAAATCAAGGCTGTCTCTGCACTGAACCTTTACAGCCTTGCACGGCTGGCTATCTGTGTACATGAAGCGGTAGGACGGTTGTGGTCTGCGCAACTCGTGTTGGCTGAAAAGACTATGCTGGGTTTGGGTGTGAAATTTGCATGAGAGTGGGTATCGTGGGCGGAGCGCAGCAGCCAAAAGATGATGGAGACCACAGAGCAAAGAAAATATCATTTCTAATTCATTTTTACAGAAAGGCTCTGCAGGTTTGCCTTTGCTGTCCAAAGATAGACCAAAATATAATCAGTATAGGAAAAGTTATGATGAATTCTTACGTGATACTAAACGTGTACTTGTGTTCAGCATTCAGCTGCTTCGCTGCTTTTATAAAAATGTAACTATTTTTGTCTTTGTTTAGTATTTAGATGGATAATCTACAGTAAATGGCCTGTATTTGTATAGCTTTA
>NW_005187584.1:684005-728515 GCF_000239375.1 Pundamilia nyererei
ACACACACACACACACACACACACACACACACACACACACACACACACACACACACACACACACACACACACTCTCTCTCATCTATAGTATGTGGCCAAAAAAATCGACTTCTCTGTATCCTGTATGTTTTACACTCACGGTTCTTCAGTCCAGCTCATTGCTTGAATAAATCAATATACATTAGCCACGTATGATAAATTTCACTATTTCAAATACAATAAATTGTTTTTATTAAAAAATTCTTTTTCACCAAATAATTAGTGATTAGAATCAGATGAAGAGGTTACATTTGTAAGTTACATGCATGCACGTTGCAGGTTTAAAGTAAGACTTTACATGCCTTTGATAAATAGACTTTATTAATCTTTCACTGGGTAAATTCAATAATTACAGCAGCACAAGGCCGAGGAAGAAAAAGTCCATCAGAAATTTATTAGAAATCAATAAAAATTGTAAAATTAAAAAAATAAATAAAGACGGGGTACAACAAAAGTGCAAAGATGAATGAAATACAAAGGTAACTTGTACTATATGCACGCGGTACAATATGCACGATAATATTTATTCGTGCATATTTTTATGTACCTAAACTGCAGCAGAATGATACACGTGTGTATTTGTGGTTGTATGTTGGACTTTTTCCATGCAGGAGTCCAGCTGCTGTGACGTCTTCACTTTGGTATTAAGCTTCTAGCTTTGGATGAGAGCCTGGAATGCTAAGCTATCAGCTAACGTTAGCTTGCTGGATAGCTTCAGCGCTGATACCTGCTGGTCTGTGCTAACGGACTGATAAACAGTGCTGCAGTTTAACACTGAGCACAGACCCGACTGTCAGTACAGTTTGCCATACAGGAAGTGTCAGATTATTGTGTAGAAAAATGCTCAAAGAGGTCGCAGTAAGTTATGTCCCTGCACAGTTATTATTACAGCAAACGAAAGCTACAGAGACGCTAAACATATTTTGACCTCATCAGAACATGTTGGTCATGTTAGCTGGTTAAAATCTGTCAGGGTTGACTTGCTTTCAGAGTCTCAAGTGGCCATTAGTGGAACTGCAGCAGTTTTCTGTTTGTCTACATTCTTTAGTCATTGATGTTATTAATGACATTTTAATTTTATCACTTACTAAAAATAAGAATGTAACAAGTACATTACTGGATTAGAGTTCACTTTCATTGGACGTCTGATGTTTGTCTGCTATTTTATTGCAACTTGTTACATTTACCTTTGATCTCACCCGTTTCTACAAAAGCTACAATAATATACTTTACCAAGACCTCCTACCAAAACGTGTTACTTATGTCATTAACAGGTCATGTTATTATATTTATGATGAAAATGACAGTCTCTACTAACAGCTGTCCAATTATTTCAGAACAATAAATTACACTCAAAAACATGTTTAAGCCCAAAATGTTGACTTTAAGAAACTGAAAAACATTTGTGTAAACAAAGTAAAATGGAAATTTATCCAATCCAACTAGATGTAAACTGAATGTATATCAATCAAGCATAGTTACCTTAAAGATGAATTATTTGACTGAATCGACCTTTGATTTTCTATATTTCAGTGACCTTTTACTCAAAACGATTGCTTCATGTTTATGAGGGCTTATGCGTTTTTTTTTTTTTTTTTTGAGAGTATTCCAGCTGGTCGTGCTGGCTGAAGGTCATCATGCTGCTGGAAATCTGCTGCTGCGTGTTAGATAGAAATGCTGTACGTTATAAATACATTATAGAACTACTGACCCGCGACATCAAGAGCTTTGAAATGAGTCTTTTCAGTTTAGACAGCAGTCTGTGCAACAGCCCCACCTCTGAGTGGTATCAAAATACACCAGGTATGTTGAGTGGTTTGTATAAGTGAGCCACACATAAACTGAGAGGTTAAACATTGAGTCTGTGAACGCAGCTTTTCTCCTACGAAACGCTGAAGACGTCCAGATGAATCAACGTTCGGGGATTTCCTCGCCTGGTTGATCGAACATGCGTCAGGATTATAAACCAGTTCCAACATTTGCAAAACTGTAGCAACAGTTTCAAAGCTTCTCCCGCGTTTCAGACGTGTGACGCCGTCCGTTCACATCGTCCTCGTCTTTGAAATCGGTTTCAAGGTTTTCAGGACTTTTGCTGATCACGTCACTCAGAGGCCAAAACTCTGGAGCTGCTGGCACGTGCGCAGCAGCTCTGTTTCGTACACGCATGGACGTGCACGTTAGGGTTAGCCCGGCGCTCATGTTTTTACACTAAAAACATGAGCGCCGGAGGGCAGGTCCTGAAATAGGAACAGCCTGCTGCCGGTCTGGGGCAGCAGGCTGATGAAGCAGCAGATAGAAAACCTTTAAACTGAACCCGGCACAGAGAGGGACGACAAAGGCATTCTGCCATCGTCACGCAGAGGAGAGTCAGTCCAGTCTGTGCCAGCAAACCTCTCCTCTGTACTGCTGCCTGTTCGCCACAGGAACTCCTGCTCTGTTCATCCATCTTTCGCTCCTCCTACACTCCTGTTTGACTCCCTGTACATCGAGTCGCTCGCTTGTTTTTCTTCTTTAACGCAGCCATAATGTTCTGTGCAGGGCGGCTGTGATTCATGAAAATTCTTAATCCCTGCACTACTTTCCCTTAAATGACAATTTCAGTTGTCCTTTTTCACCCATCTCTCTCTTATGACCACATGTGACCCCTCCTCTCTTGGTATCATGTTTATTTAAGCAAATAGCGTAGCCGCCACCCATCAGACAGGTGAGCAGGTAAAAATGCTTTCGTATCATCTTTCCTCAACGATTTGAAACCTGGTCGGCCGCAGGAGATTTTAGATTATTAATGAGGCTCCTCAGCACATTGTCTTCCCCTGAGTGAGCGAGTGAATGAAAGTCCTGGTGTAACAGTGCACCGACAAATACGGCCGAGGCAGCGTGGTATCGGTGTTTATAATCGTGCATTCATTACTGCTAATGTGGCTGTAATGGCAGCGTAATCAGAGTCCTAATTGAGAGTCATTATCGGGATGCTGGTGCTGTGTTCTCCTCACAATGGTTTATATCACTGTCACTGCTGCTTATTAAGCACAGGGTTGTAATAATCACATTGTGGGGAAAATGACTTCATCTTCACATTAAAAACGGTGCATCCTATTGGTGCAAATTTGAATGTCATGATTTTAGGCATATAGAGACAAGGGGCAATGTTCTAACCAGGTGGCTTTCTTTGGTGTTTCTTTCAGGTGTGGGAGTGGTTGCTCAGCTTAATCCGGACAATCTCACGACGCTTGGTCCGCTTCGTATCGGCCGAGGAGTGGAACGAGCCCATAAAAAGATTCTGCCAATCTGCATCTGGATGAAGACACTCTTCATCTGTGACCGACAGCCTAACGCATCAGATAAACATTTTCTACCTCTCGCTGCTTCTCTGCTTGTCAAGAAGGGCGTTTTTCTGAAGCGATCACCCCAGAAGGAGGCGCCGGAAAGGAGTGGCTTCAGCGTTTGACAGCTCTGACCCACTTATCACGCTCCAGCCGGTCGAAGGGAAAACTTAGCATTTAGCAGACAGCTTCAGGAAAGGTTATGCATTGTTTTATATTCAGGGCCACTGAGCAGCTGACCTCCCAATCTGATTAGCTCCATACCAACAGCCACACATGTGCCCACACAGACGCGCACACGCTGGGCTGCCGGCCTCTGCAGGCGCTTTAATAGTGCGCCGCTCGTGTCTGCGTTTCACTTTAGCGTCACAACACGGAGACGCACGCTGAAACAGCTGAACCCAACTTGGTGTTAGAAGTCCATCAGCGCTCTTAACTCCCTTAGAGCACGCTGACCTTGACCGCCATCAGTGACGTTTGCGTTAGCGGGAGGCGGTGTCACGTCCTGTCTGCTCTGTGAGACGGAGTGAGAATGAGAGCTGGCGTGGCTCCGATAAATACACTAAAAACATGAGCGCCGGAGGGCAGGCGCTGAAATAGGAACGGCTGAGCGTCATTAGACTTTTTAGGCAAATGTGTTACACAAAAAATAGTCCTTATTAATTGAAAAGTGTGTGTGTGTTTGACACACTGTCAGAACACATGAGAGTCAAAGCTGTCTGGGTCATGTCACTTTGACTGGCCTACATTTGATCCAATAAAGTGGCGACCATGGGACTGCGCTCATCATAGACAAACGCTCTGCGGTCCTCTCGCTCGGTAACTATTCTTCTAAAAATAAATAAACAGGGTCTGCAATATTGAAAAACTTTCAACATTTCCTAAATGAACGCCTTCCCTTCCTTCTCCGCACCTCCACCCAACACACCAACCATCCAGTCAGTGTGTAAGCCCTGTCTTCGGGCCCCGTGGAGGATGAACGATGTGCCCACGCTTGACTACGAGTTGCTGCTGTCCCCAGCCAGCTCCTCCCTCACCGGCAACCATGGCGGCGGCAGCAGCAGCCCTCCTCTGGCCTTGGTCGGGGTGGACACGGAGCAGCGTACCGCTTTGGCCTTTGTAGGCCTCCTCATGCTCTTCTTGGTCTTCCTGCTGGTCAGATGCTTCAGGATCCTTCTGGACCCCTACAGCCGCATGCCTGCATCATCCTGGACTGACCACAAGGAGGGGCTAGAGAGGGGTCAGTTTGATTATGCACTGGTGTAGGGGGGCACGGCGCAGGGGAGCGTGCCATTGCACACAGACACTGTTTTAAAGCACGGACTGGTTTAGAGGGACAGAACATTGTGACTGCACTGCTTAAGAAGGACGTCAACTATTGCAGGAAGTTTGTACTGAGTCACTGTCATCGTGTACTGGTGTAAATACGCGGCTGCAGGACCACAGGTAACCATAACGACTGTGGTTCGACATGAGGCTCGACGCACAGCTGCCTTAACCAGACCTACTGTAACAGGGGAACCATGCTACCCAGGCCACAGCATCACTTTAGGGCTAGCTGGACAGGATTTGGGAAATATTCACTCACAACTAACCTCAAAGCTAGATTTATTTATTTTATTTTTTTTATTTTTTAAACCCACTCCACTTGCATAAACACTAGGGGTGCAACGATACACAAAATTCACGGTTCGGTTCGATACTTTGGTGTCACGGTTCAATATTTTTTCGATACAAAAAAATGTTCGTGCCTTTTTAATTTGTCATTTATTAAAATTATAAATATATATTTTAACTCAAAAGTACAGTTTTTAAATTTAATGTTGAAACAAAGTAATAAAATAATAAATCTATCTGATTGAGGAATCACTCATCTTTGGAAAAGAGAGTTTATTACAGAGAAATGGCTCTTTCAAAATAAAAGCTCTACTATACGCTTCTTCTGGGCTATATTCTCAGCAGCATATTAAACATATCAGGTCCCCATAAGGAGAATCCTGTGCTAACGGCCGTCTAAATGACTCGGGTAAAGTTTGTAGCATGCTGCTTGTTGTTTTTGTCTTTGCACTAGGGTGCTGTCGGAGTAAATGTGCAGTCATATTCGTTGTGTTCCCACTAGTGCTGTCAGGTTAATCTGAAAATGACGTTAACGCCACAACACGTAAATCTCCGTTAACGAGCTACCGTGGATCGCCCCGTGCGTGGGGCTGGACGGCCAACACGTTAACGAGCTAACTGCGCTAACGCACTAGTTCCCACCCATGTAATTGAGCATTGCGTGACACATCCAACATACTGTTTTACTTTAGTCCATGACGCGCTTACCTTCAGGCTCATACGTCACATGAAAACCAAAATAGTTCCAAACGCCAGATCTGAATGAGGGTGGGGGAGGTTCAATTTGCCATGTTGCAAGGAGAGCTTAGCTTCTGTCTCGCTAGCTTGCGCTGCGCTCAGTGGATCTGCGCTCGACAGTGCAGCCTAGGCGGAGTAGTCGAACGCAGATTCACTGAGCGCGCAACACAGACAGCATCGTCAGAAGGAAAGTTGATTAAAATTAAACATTTTGTATTGTTCGATACATATGCGTACCGAACCGAAAGCCCTGTATCGAACGGTTCAATATTGATACGAGTATCGTTGCACCCCTAATAAACACAGCCAGAGCTTAGCTGAAGGAGTTTACATTTAAGCAGATGCCCCTTTAATGAACCGAAGCCCGTCACGAAGCGTGTGACCTTTCAGTGCTTGGCGAGGAGCACAAACACTCACCTTTATCGTGCTTATTCTGACTGCTTACACCGAACAGTTCCAGATGCTTTTAAGGCCCAAGCAGGTCGTTTGTGGCACTATAAAAATCTTGTCTGTGTATATTTTGTCTGTGTCTGTAACTGAGAAGCCATACTGAAACTATATAATCCCGTATTACTGCGAGTAGAGTTTGTGTTAGCCGGTCGTGTCCTTTGCTGTAGTCAGCCTGCTGAGCGTGTTGATGAGGCAAACGGCAACCTTTAGGCGAAACAAAGCTTTATTTTTCTATTCTCGACTCAGGTTTTGGAGTCTCCTTTTTGCTCTCCTTTTCTCTCTTCCTCTTACTGTGTCAACCTTTAGACTCTAGAACTTTGAGCTAGTCCTGCAGCCCAGTCTTAGGAGGAAAACACTTTGCTTTTTTGAGTTTTGTAATTCAATATTTTTCTGACTATACGCTTTGTTTTTGATACGCTGGAGTGAAACAGTGAAAAACTATGATTTTCTTCTTCAAGTACTCTTATATAACTTCCACTGATGCTGGACTGTGTGTGTAGTCCATGTTGTTCATGTTTGAAATGAAATAAAAGGACTGCTAGTTAAAGTCTCCTCGTGTCACTTTTGCTGTGGGCATTTACAGACTCGGCTCCTTTTAAATCTTCTGTTTACGAGGAGCAGCCAATCAGAGGAAAGTTGTCTTAAAGGAAACGAGGCCTTAAAAGGAGACGAGATAAGCAGCTGTTTCGTGCACCGAGGCCCACTGGACCTTTTTAAAAATGTATTAATTTGAAGTGCAGATAATAAATCTAGTGTTTTTCTTGCCCCAGCTAATGATCTCTGCATGTTCTCACTACATCATGACCCTCTTCTGTGGCCTTCCTCTTTGTCCAGTATTTGCGCTGTCCCTCTGGACATGTCCGAACCCTCTCAGCTTCTCTAACCTTGTCTCCAAACCCCACACGCTCATCTCTAGCCGGTCCACCCTGCCTCCACTCTCGCCTTCACCTCTCTCGTGCAGTGTCGGATAGCTGACCTCCAGGTATTTGAACTCCTGCTTCCATCTTCATTGTTACACACATGCTTTCATTCCTCTTCTCCCCAGAGCACACCCCCACCTCTCCAGGCTGTCCTCCACCTGATCTCGCTACAGATCAGTCCACGGAGACTCCTCCCTGACTTCATCTGTCAGCCTGTCCGTCGCCATCATAAACACCACGGGGGTCAGAGCAGGTCACTGATGTTAGTTCAGCCACCTGTCACACCTCATGCCTCAGTTCCTCTTTTAGCACTCTATCGTATGCGTTCTCCACAAAGACACAGCACCAAGAATACACAACTTAAAAATATAACCCACAATACTTTATTGCCATTTATGTCAGTGGACAAAGGTTTACAAAATAACAGGAAGGACTCTAAGTTTTACAGACTGCCCTTTGGTGTCATAAATCTTTGGTTTTCAGAGATGATGGCACAGGACGTCCCGCGATGGCTGCTTTATTGCGTGATCCTCATCTTGTAGATGCTGTGTGACTGGATGATTGTCATATCAGCTTTCAGTTAAACTCTGGGATCAACAGGTGTGACAATTGCTGCTTTCGTTAAGCACAGGATACCTCGACGACGATGACGATATTCAAGTCTGACGCTGAAGCTGAGATACAGTAAGCACAGGCAACACGGTGCCCTTTCAAAAACATAGTGGCAAGTTTAAAAAAACATCAAAATACAAAATGAGAATAAAGATACAAAGTATACAAAGGTTCCCAGGTTAGAACGTGGTTACGTGTTAGAAACGTCGTCTTCGATGAAATGCCTCAAGTGTTCAAAGAGAAGGGTTAGCATTTAGCACCACAGGTCCGAGCACGGTGGCATGTCGGCCTCGATCGTTGTACACACAGTGTAAGCTTCCCTACTTGTGATAAAAGAGCTCCTGATCGTCTCAAAGACTGATCTGACTGCAGCAGCCTTAACGCGTCAGTCAGTGGTGACCAAGCGCATGCTCGCCTTTGGTCAATCTGAGTATTTGGTCTGGCAGCTGTGACATTTAAAAAAAAAAAAAAAATCTACATTTCACTTAAAAATATACAATTAAATCTTCAAGAAGCAAGTTTAATAATAATAATATTGGTTTATCAGCACTGAGACAAAAGACGGAGACAACCGCAATAAAACCTGGTAAAAACAACAGACTGCGCCTCTTCTACAGCGTTTGGTATCATGTAGCACCTTTTTCCCCTCAGGAGGAAAAAAATCATGACAAAGGATGTTTGACCTGAAGCATATTCTTGTTTTTGTGAGGTTTTGCGTTCTAATGTGCAAGCCCTTACTCTGTAAAGCACTGCTGTTAGTTACAGCTTAGCATGTCGTGTACCTTTGAGGCTGCTACTGCATTCACGTGTACGTCCCTTCAGCTGTTTTCACACGTGAATTCTGGGAAGCGTCGGGAGGACGGGGTTGGTACGACGTCCCACACGGCAGGAGATGGTACTGGCTTCTGGAGATGCTCAGTTTGCTTTGGACGGTGCCGTCTGTGTAGAGCGTGCAAGAAGGCGAGAGCGACGCCCGTTTGGTGAATTCAACAGATGCTCTCGAGTTCAAGTGAAATGGACGTCTGTGTCCTCAGGGCTGCAGTGCACGTAAATACGGCTCAGTCCTCAGACTCACGGTGAAGCCAAACAAGGCAGATAAAGTCAGCTTAATGTCATTAAATGTGTGACTGCAGTAAAGAAGCTGCAGGAAGACTGTTGGTTACATGAAGGCTCACAGGTCCTGAATCGGTGAAGTCAAAATCACTGAAAGCTTAGATCAGGTCAGATCAGGTATTTATCTTCTTTAAAGTCTCCGAGCTACTCGCTGCTGCATTCCCTGCTCACGGTGGATGCTGAGGGACATTAGCACCCTCTGTTGTTTGAAAGTTAGCATCACAGCATGGTGTTGAGAAGTACTGAGGTAACCGAACGTGACAACACACACGCACAAACACGCAGGACCAACGTCAGGCACACGAGAGGAGAGCTTGCTGTTTTCTAAAAAGACTCGTTGGATATCAAACGGAGAGCGAACGTTGCAGTCCTTTCTGAACAGCACAAATACAATAAATGACTTCCTAGGATACGCGAGGGGCCCAAGATCACAGAGAAGGGAGCTTGTTCTTAGACCAGAGTGGCACGCTTATCTTCAGCCTTATTTTTCTCGACGCTACTAAACACAATGACGTCTGTAGATGCTGCCTGTGATTGAAATACTCGTCTAAACGCAGTTCTCAGCACTTCACTTCTAATTAAAGCTTTGTTTGTGTCTCATCTACAAAAGTGCTTCATGGACTCGTGAGCCTCCTGCCTGCTTTTGTTTGGGTGGAGGTGGCCGTGGTCCAAGCACAAAGACACCTCTCTGCGTCTCCTCCGCTGGGTCTCCGGGTGGAGAACGAGCGCTGGGGCGGGTAGGAGTGGAGGGGAAAACAAAAGCACAAAAAACACAAAACGAGAACACAGAATAAATTGAACATTAACAAGGTGGTGGTAGAGCTGACTCAGTCTTTCGTAGCCCTCGATTTCCCCGTCGGTGAGGGGGTCCTGTAGGGGACTCTGTGTAGGAGTTACTGGATAAAAGGTTAAAAGGCTTTAGAGATCAGTCCAGAGCAGGATGGCACTCTGAGCTCAGTGCAGGTGGACGTGGAGCTTGATGCGCAGGGCGTCACCTATCTCCCCTTGTAGGTAGTCAATGTCATGCTGCTTTTCTAGTTGGTGCAGTTTTCGGGGCCCAAACAGCCGAAGGCTGGCAATCTCCAGCCGGTAAGATCCAGGTGGAGGCGGCTTCTTGCCGAGTCGGAGCACGCTCTTTCCGTCGCGGCGTTCCAGCAGGTGGAAATGTTCGTCGGCGTTGCCGTGGGTTATGACGTAACGGACGTGGTGCTCCAGGGGCTGCAGGGCGGGCAGAAGCTCGAGCAGAGGCTCCTTGTTGAGCAAGGAGGCCAGAGAGATGTTAACGGGGATGGAGGCCTGCGTGTCCACACTGGCCATGCTGACTGCTGCTTCCTGCAGGGGAGCGAGGATGCAGAGGATGGCTGTCAGTTCTCATAATCTAAGAAAGTTCAACCTGAAACCAGAAGGAGCAACAAATATACCTGACTGAGCTCATTCTCATCAGCATCGCGCTTGTGTCGTCCATTCTTTCCTCCTCCGTTGATCTTACATTCGTAGCAGGCCTCGGGAGACAGGCTGTCTTCATCCTCACCCTCGACGTACTGGCCTGGGAAGCCTGAGCCGGTTATGCAGTGACTGGGTGGAGACAAGCACATCAGCAAAGTTCAGCGTGTGCGCAGAGAAAATTCGTTTCACGATCAGCATCGGGAAAAATGTTTAGGTGAAATGTGAGCCCCTCACCCCTGCCCTGCTCTGTAGAAACCTCCAGGACAGCCACACAGGTAGCCTCCATCAGTGTTGGAGCAGCCATAGATGCAGGGGTTTGTGGACGTGGTGCACTCGTTCACATCTTGGCAGCCACCGGCACCCTGATCAAAGTCAAAGCCAGAGGGACACACGCACTTGTAGCTGCCCAGCGTGTTGTAGCAGGAGGCCGAGCCGCAAACCGACGCTCCCTGACACTCGTTCTCATCTGCAGTGAAAGAAGAGAGGAAGTTCTTAACTTCTTATGCACTCGCTGACCACCTGTGTTAACCAGCTGAACTGCTAGTTAACACAGATATCACTAGAGACCCTAAGAAGAGCTGCCTCCGTGGAGTGAAATCTACGAAAAACGGACTGAAACTTATCGTAAATGCCGTGTTTATCAGGAGCTGCAATAAGCTGCCGAGCCACAAGCTTTTCTAGAAGCTTAGCGATTAACGGTACCTTAGAGATTGGTCTGTAGCTGCTCCGAACACAGGGGTCAAGCTGAGGTTGTTTTAAACGTGAGAGAACAGCAGTGCTTTTAAAATAAACCGGAACTATACCAGACGCCAGTGAAGAGTTGATTAAAGTGAGCACACATGGGCCAATAGACTGGAAGACATTTTTGAATAATGATGCAGGTACAGTGTCAGATGGCCCCGCCCCTCCCTGAGCCCGGTTCAGTCGGAGGTTTCTTCCTGTTAAAAGGGAGTTTTTCCTTCCCGCTGTCGCCAAGTGCTGGTTCAAAGGGGGTCATGTGATTGTTGGGGTGTCTGTGTTATTGTAGGGTCGACCTTACAGTATGAAGCACCTTGAGGCGACTGTTGTGATTTGGCGCTGTATAAATAAAGCTGAATTGAATATTTTGATTATGACAACACTTATTACAAAATAAATAAAGATACTTCGAAGCACACAGAGCTCTCAAACATCCGGATATTTCTGTATTATCTAAATCATTTTTTGCTCCAGCTTGTCTTATTATTATAAATATGAATCTATAGTTTCATTAAAAACTAAAATCACTAGCTCCTCTATCTGGTCTCTGCTTACTGCCCTGAACAAGACGCTGACAGACTCTGGGTCAGGCTACTCACCCACACACTGGTTCCACTGGTAGTGCTGGACGTAGCCCTGAGGACAGCCACAGCGGTAGCCTCCCAGCATGTTCTGGCAGCCGTGCTGACAGCGGTGGTTGCTGCTACATTCATCCACATCTGAAAAACATGAAAACTTCTCACTTAGTGACACGAATCAGTGCAAGAACAATTCTGGATCCCGCTGCAGCCTGATCATCTCAGCAGAAACACTCGTTGATCTCTGGCTGTAAAGGACACCTTACCTTCACACTCAAAGCCCGTCGTGTCCAAGGAGAACCCTTTGGAGCATTCACAGTTGAAGCTACCAGGCGTGTTGATACACGAGGCCCGGGAACCACACACGCTGCTCTGAGCGGTGCACTCGTTGTTGTCTGGAAACATTGAAAAAGTGTTTCTGCACCCGTGAAGTGTAAAAACACGCACGTCTCATATTTAACCGGTTTCAGGTTGATCTGGTTTCCTTTTTCTTTTGCACTCACCAATGCAGGCAGTCTGGTGCTGAGAGAAGCCAGCGGGGCACTTACAGGTGAAGCCCCCAACGGTGTTAACACAGAGGAACTGGCAGTTGTGCTGCTTGGTCGCGCACTCGTCCAGATCTTCAGAGAGGAAAAAATCACAGTGGTTGGAAAAGCTTTTTCCATAGTTTAAGAATCTGTTTGTTTGAAAGCAGGAAACATTTGGAGGCCCAGTGAAACATTACAGCTGTGCTAAACCAGATGAAAATGTAATCGTATAATCATCTGTGTTTATTGTAAATGATGCAGTGCTGTCATTGCTCACCAGGGGGGTACAGACGCCTCAAAGCCATGAAACGAATACTTATAATATGTTTGTTACGTTGAATTCTAACCTTCGACTTTAGTTCAATAAACAGAACTTAGCGACGACAGCAGCTACAAACAGGACCAACAGAAACAGCTTGTGATTCGGACACAGCTACAGAGAGATGCAGTGGGTACCTTTGCAGGTCTTCCCATCAGGCTGCAGGCTGTATCCTCTGGGGCAGGAGCACAGGTAGCTGCCTTCTGTGTTCTTACACAGGAAGTTGCAGGGCTTCGGGGACAGGGCGCACTCGTCCATATCTGACAAAGTAAGACCACAGTGAGAACACAGACATTCTTTATCATGTTCAGGGAAAGCAGAGCGCAGACGTACCGACGCAGGAGGTTGCTGTGAAGTCGGCTTTGTATCCCACGTTGCAGTGACAGCGGAAGGATCCGATGGTGTTGATGCACTGACCGTTACGACACAGATCCGGCATCACCTGGCACTCGTTGATGTCTGGAAGAGATGAGCGGTTACAGAAGACGGACAGCCACGCCGAGAAACACAACATCAGCCTCGTGCTCTGCTGTGTCAGCGCGCTTTGTGTCCCAACATTAATTCTTCCAGTCTTACAGGTTAGAATTGTAGATCATAATAAATAAATATTATTAATGCAGAAAAACAGAAGTAAAATCTTTTCTCATCACTGAGCGTCTCACCTCTGCCATCAGTGGTGTAGCCAGGACCGAGTGGGCACATCTTCTTGTACTGTATGGTGCCAGGCAGCGGGCAAAGCTCGCACTGCGACCCCCAGCCCCGACCTGCGTTGCAGCAGCACTCAGACTTGGTCACGCTGTTCCTGTTGGTTGACGACTGCTGGCACATGGTCTGCAGCACCTCTGTGAAACAGAAGCCCTTTCTGTTGTCTGCAGGGAAAGAAGCAGCACTTTAGTTACCGTTCACCCCAGCGCTGCGTGCTCAGCGGGCTCTTATGCTGCAGCGGTCTCACCGATACACTCGGTCCCAGTGGAGCTCGGCTCAAAGCCGTCGTTGCACTCGCAGCGGTAGCTTCCCACTATGTTGACACAGCGGCCGTTCTTGCAGATGCCGGGCTTGGTGCGGCACTCGTTCAGGTCTGCAGGGGTACAGAGACGAGTGAAGAGCACAATGCTGCATGTGCGAGAACTCCATCTCCCCCCGTGTTGGTCACTGTCACTCACCCATACATCCCTCTCCGTCCGGTCGGCGCTGCATGCCAGGCGGGCAGATGCACATGAAGGTGCCGATGAGGTTCTTGCAGGTCATGCCTTTGGAGTCGCAGTCGTCCAGTCCCTCCGAGCACTCGTCCTGGTCTGCTCAGAGGAATGAGAGAGGGGTCATCCAAGGTTAAAGCTGAAGCACTAAAAAACCTGTTACACTGTTTAGAAAACACACGATTGTGTTCGTCACACATGAACACGGAGACGCAGGAAGGTGAGCTGTCTGCAAAGTAAAAGCAGCACTTTTAATAAGGAATCTGCGGTGGCGGGCTCACCTCTGCACATGCGCTGGTCGTCTCGCAGCACGTAGCCAGCGGGACACATGCACTCGTAGGAGCCAAACGTGTTCATGCAGCGGAAGGCGCAGAGCAGGGGGTTCTGGGAGCACTCGTTGATGTCTGCAGTGAAGGAGACAGTTGGTTGGAGCCGTTATTTTATTAACTGCCCTCTGATGAGTCAGTTTGACTCGTGCTGCTGAGTGACTGACCTTCACAGGTCATCATGGGTCCTGGTTCAAAGCCCTCCTCGCACGAACACTCGAATCCTCCCACCACATTGGTGCAGGTTCCATTTCCACAGGGGTTTCCTATCGAGCACTCGTCGGTGTCTGCAGAGGCCAGAGAGCAGACAGATGAATTCAAACGGAGCAAAAATTGATGCTGCACCGTGGATTTTCAAAGCATTCATTAGCAGGTTAAACCCCAGAATAAATCAAGGCCGGAAAACGACCTGGACACGGCGTTGATTTTGTGAATTAATGTGAAATAAATGCAAACTCTGCACGTCTCACCGATGCAGTTAACGCCAGTGTAATCCAGGTTGTATCCAAAGGGGCATTCGCAGCGGAAAGAGCCGTCTGTGTTGATGCAGATGCCGTTCTGGCAGATGCCCGGGTTATCCAGACACTCGTTCAAATCTACAGAGAAGGACAGAGCGTTAACCCATCGAAGCCTCTCGCCACTCTTCTTCAAATGAAAGCGTTTCGCTCGGTGTTGCAGCGCTCACCTTCGCGAGCGTCGCCCAGTCCAGGCAGGGCTCCGTGGCCGTAGGGACACAGAGTGTTGAAGGCAGCTGGAGACACATCATAAAAGACGGTTTTAATATTTGAAGCATGCTACTGCGTGTGTTCGAACAGCTTAATAATGACTCTGTTGCACAAACCGTCGGTTTCTCGTGGGCACAGCTCGCAGGGCAGTCCCCAGCCCTCTCCGGGCATCTTGCTGCAACAGCACTTGGCCTTGGTGGTGTTGAAGGCTTTGGGGACCGAGCACTTGCCTGCCTCGAATTTGGTGAAACAGAAGCTCTCTCTGGTATCTGGCAAAGCAGAAATAAAGAGTCAGCTTTGTTTTCAAAGATCTCCTCCAAGTTTATCAACGCGCCTCGACTGTACTCGACAGCTTCTCTCACCGTAGCAGCGTCGTTTGTTGTCAGAGAGCACGAAGCCCGGCTGGCACGAGCACTGGAAGCTGCCCGGGGTGTTGGTGCAGGTCCCGAACTGGCAGAGGCTGAGATCCACACACTCATCGATATCTTGGAGGTGAGCATAAAAGAGCGTGTGCATGAGCAGACGGCCTGACTGTCTTTGACTCCCTGATGTTTACGCGCACTCTTTGCGTGTCTTACCTATGCACTGGTCATTTTGCACCTCGTAGCCAGGAGGACAGATGCATCTGAAGGATCCGTCCAGGTTCTGACAGGTTCCCGGAGAGCAGGTGCCAGGCAGACTCACACACTCATTGATATCTGTGAAAACCGGACACAGGTGTGTGTCAAACACGCTGCCAGGGACTTTCACCACAGCTTTTCCAAACATACAGTAGCAGTATTAGTATTTCAGATGTTATTTTACAACAATGACCAGAGTCAAAATGATTAGCCTGATGCTAACAGGCCTTTTAGCTGGATAACAGCTCACTCGTCTGCTGAGCGATCAGAGCCCGCTCTTCTTCGGAGAATCTCTCGGGCTCTTCCTCATTTGATGGTCCTCAGACGTGGACCTTGGTCTTCAGTTCATCCCACAGACTTTCAGTTACGTCACACCTTTGTTCAGACCACTCGTTATTCTTCACTTTGGTCATCTGGAAGTAGTTCTTCACCAGGATGCTTTGGACCCTCGTCTGGTTGTAAGACAAAACCTGACCACTGAGGCTTCCCTGCAGCACAGCACTCCCATCCCAACTCAAACATCGTCTCTGTGGTTGAGGAACGTTTGTCTCAACGGACCGAAGGACCTAATCTTTCCTCAGGTTGTCCTCAGCACACTTCAGCCCATCGTGTCGCTTCAGCAAAGTCGACTTTTCTTGGTGGTAGTTATTGTCTCGTAGTTGCTGTGGGGTCTTTAGACACGTCTCTCACTAGTTTCCTTTCCAGAGTCTTTAAAATCTTTTGCTTCCTTATCTTCCAGCCTCGTTCTGGCTCTCTTTGGATGTCTTGACGATACTTTTCTTGACACTTGGAAACCCTGTGAGAACTTTTTAGATCCTGCTTTGTGAGCATCAACAAGTCTAAACTGATTTCTTACAGCATGATGCTTTCTCCAGTGACAGCTCGGCACTTTTGTCCTGATCGTACCTCGACCTGGTTTCCTACTCTTGAGGATTTGGCCGATGACTCACCAACACAGTTCTTCCCATCAGGCGTGTTCTCATAACCTTCGTGGCACAGACACTGGAAGGAGCCCAGTCCGTTGATGCACTGTCCATTCCTGCACACTTGGCCCTGGAGAGCGCTGCACTCGTCTATATCTGTGAGGTAAACGGTGCAAAGATTAGGATTCGTCTGAATTTCTTCCGATTTTGGAAAGAATAAACCTATTTTCTCCTCCTAACATGCAGACTCTGTGACAAAGCTGCCTTCAGGAAAAAGTTCAAAGATGTTTAATACAGTTTGACAAATTTCCCCATGAAACCAAAGAACAGTAAGAACACAGGGCGAACATCTAAATCTTACTTCACGTCAGTCCAAATGTCACGGCGCAGCAAAGGGCAGCTTGTTTTTATTGAATTGTCAGGGCGCAGCTTTTAATAATATGACAACTACAGCTTTGTCAAGAAGCCGTTGACCTTTCACACAAAGCCCAAACTGCCGTTGACCTTTGTGGAGGAGAACAGCAGTGATTCGTACCCATGCAGTCGTTGTTGTGAGTGAGCTCAAAGCCGGGGAAGCAGAGACAGTTGTAGGATCCCACGGTGTTTTTACAGGTACCGTTACCGCACGGCTGCCGTTCACACTCGTCGATGTCTGAAACACACAGAACAACATCAACGTAAAGTGCATTTATATTACGGTGAACCACTCTGTTGATGAACTTAGACCCAGTAGCTTGTTGACGCTGCACGTTAAGCCCAAATGTACACAACTGTATGTTTATTGTAAGTCCTGTCCTGATTTAATCTTCCCTCTGACACTGGGCTTCTGTACAACACTGATGAAAAACACTAAAAGTAGCAACTGACAGTCTAAATGAAATGTTTTTGCACAATAGTTGTTGTTTCCTCCTCTTTAGTTCTTCTCTATTTCCACACTCTGTGTGGTTGGAGCAGATAAAGTGTGCGCTCTGTGGTGTGCTCACCCATGCACATGGTTTGGTCAGCAGTGGCCTTAAAGCCGTTGTGGCAGATGCAGCGGTAACTGCCCTGCGTGTCGATACACTCGCCGTGGCTGCACACGTTGGGGATCTCCTGGCACTCGTTACGGTCTGTGGAGACGGGACAACAGAAAATCAGCTAAACGTAGCACACCGATAAAAAGCTTAGTTATGATCATCATGGACAGATTCCCAAAGTCTAAACTGACATCTTTAACCTCCTAAGACCCGAACTCTTCCACAGCAGCATTTTAAATGTCTCTTTGATATTTGGGCCGATTGGCGCCTGATGAATGTAAAAACAAAGAATTACCAGATTTTTTTTTTTACCTTATTTTTGTTTTTAAGAAAAATCTGAGCCACACATGAGGAGATTCATTTACAATTCTGATAGAACAGTGGCAGCATAATGTCCTCGTAAGTGGATATCAGGCCCTTGTAGAGCAAAATGGAGTATTTTGGTCTAAATAACCCAAAATGTGACGTCCACATATGTGGACGCAGGTCCTGGGAGGTTAAATACATTTCTTTACATGTAGAGAAGCTGAATGAACCTAAACCCATTTCGTGTCTCCCTGCACTCCTTACACGATGGCTCTGTGAGCCTGTCACACAGTGTGGACTCACCCAAACAGGCCCCGCTGGGAGACAGCTTGAAGCCTTGCGAGCACTCGCAGCGGTAGCTGCCGGGAATGTTGATGCAGTTGGCGTTGCGCTGGCACAGGTTGTCCCCGCTGTTACACTCATCGATATCTACGCCAGAGGAAGGAGGAGAGAAACAGTGGGCATCAATCACAGGCTCTGTAACTGTCTGGTCAGAGCACGGCGTCAGCTCGCGGACAGCAGGAAACACAACAGCGCCATTTTGGCTCTGATACAGTACAGACAGCTGCTGACTGGCTGACTGATGGCTCTGGCAGGTACTTCCGCTTAGAGCCACTGTGCTTTTTTACAGGGAGACACCTCTTGTTGGTAAAGGCAGCAATGACTATATTGGTAGAAGTGACTGTAAAAGCAACTATCAGAGTATTAATTCGCGTGTGCACAGAGTCTTCCCCTGTCGCACTGAGGATGGTGTGAGGACATTTCAGACCAAATGTCACTGAAAGCCTGAGTGCTACCTTCACAGATCAGTAGTATGTTGTTGTAGCTGAAGCCCATCGGACATTCACATCGGAAGCTCCCAATCTGGTTGATGCACACTCCATGGGCGCAGATGCCAGGAATCTCCCTGCACTCGTCAATATCTGCAGAAAATCACCACCGTGGTCTATTTACGAGGCACAGCAGTGAACATGCACGATAGCAGGTGGGGCTCTTGATGTCGTAATACTTACCAATTGGTTTGCCAGTATGGATGTCAATAATGAAGCCAGGAGCCTGGTTACCACACAGCAGCTGGTATTCAGCTGGAGAAAAAGAAATCCAGTGAGAATCAGCGATGGGAAACAGGCTGTAGCTCGTGTTTCGAGGACTTTGTTGGAACTCACTGGTGGCAGGAGTTGGACAGGCTTCACACGGCTTGTTCCAAGCTTTCCCCACGTTGTAGGCACAGCAGCACATCTTCTTGGTCATGTTGAAGGACAGCTCGTTCTCACACGTGTCGTTGAAGTTGCGGTAGCACACGCTCTTTCTCATGTCTGCCATACGAGAAGGAAAGTAGTCATCAGGAAAGGTTTGACACTGTTGGACATGTCATTAAATAAGCAACAGCGAGGACGAATCTGCTCCACCCACCCATGCAGTTGTTTCCTCCATTGACCTGCATGTACTCAGGCGGACACACACAAGTGTAGTTGCCCAGAGTGTTGTAGCAGGTGCCGGGCCCGCAGATCCCAGTGTGAGTCGTGCACTCATCGATATCTGCAAATAAAGCATGAGCAGCGTGTCAAAGACCTGCTGCTGGGCGATGGTTATCAGCTCTGGACATCTGAGTCACGCTTACTTCAGACTGGATGTGACATTTGATTATCGTTACAATTTTACTTTCTTACTTTTTCTCCATAATTTAATCCACAAATAATATCAGCTACTAGCAACAGCATTAGCTAATAAAATGTTCTATTTCATGGACTTTTCTACAAAATGTGTCTGATTTTCTCACCACTACTTGTAACATTAATAACAAATTATGTATTAATTACATATTTCATGTAATGGGGGTAAAAGTGAAAACAATGTAACCAGAGGTGCAGAGTAGCCAAACAGTGACAGCAGCACTACCTCAACATAGTTTTACTCAAGTAAAAGTACAAAGTAGCCTCCAAGACATTACTCTAGTAAGAGTAAAAAAGTATTTAGTAAAAAAGGCTACTTGAGTACTGAGTAACTGATCATCTGATTTAATGTTTAGTGCAAATGTTGGTATTTTAAAGACTGAAAAGAATAAATCTAAGCAGCAGAAAGACGTTTCCAAATCATTATTAAACTAATATTTAGAGAAGGTAATATAGATGTAATTATATAAATACATGTTCGAACAGAGTGATGGTATAACTTCATCTCCAACAGGCGGAGCAGACGGAGTAACACTAACAAACTGCAGGTTTGTGTCTCCTGCATTTTTGGTTCAAACGTGTTTATTATTCACTCGAGTAAGAGTCGCGATACTTCATCATAATATTACTCGAGTAAAATTAAAAAGTGTAATGTAGTAAAACTACTCCTAAAGTAATTTTTCCTAAAAGTTACTCAGTAAATGTAACTGAGTAAATGTAATTAGTTACTACCGGCCTCTGTAATTAACATATATTGTACAGGCACAGTGGTGAGACTCATTTTAAGGACGTGAAAAGAAACCGAAACAACACTGACGAGTGGCTGTGTACAGGATTACTGGGTAATTACTGTGTGTGTGTGTGTGTGTGTGTGTGTGTGTGTGTGCGCGCGCGCACTTAGGCAGCAAATGAATACAAAATAAACACATTAAAAACATCTTGACTTTACTGTTTATCTGATGAACAAGAAAGGACGTGACTCAATAAATAAAAACGATGCAGCCGTACAACTGAAAGAACTCTAATAAGAGGAGGACGGTTGTCAGACATCCTCAGCAGGCGACGAAGAAGAAGGACAGGAGGGACGGGACACGCTCCATCATCACATGACCCGGGCTGCATGTTTACCTCATATGTTTATATCACACGTGATTAATACTAATATTTAAAAATAACTGCTAAGGTTTCTCCTCACACCTGTTCACTTATTTCAATTCTTCAACTGCAGTTTCTCATTGGTTTGTTTTCAGAGTAGCTGAGTTTATCTGTGCATGTTTCCTTGGTTACAGCAGACGTACACCCTGGTGTAGCTCTGACAGGAAGTGTCTATAACGAGGGGCAGGATTTTCAGTGTAACTGTGATTTCAGCTCTCACCTTCGCAGATGCGAGTCTCTTCATTGAGGTAGTACCCTGGTGGACACTCGCACTGGAAACTGCCAAATGTGTTGACACAGTTTCCACCCTGGCAGAGGCCTGGAAGCTCCTGGCACTCGTCAATATCTGGAAAAGAATTCGCTTTGTTACATCCATCAGTGACACCAACGTGTTGTCTTTAAACACAGGACAGAAAACAACGTTTTACCCTCCAGGATGACCGTGATGGGGTTGGGTCTGAACCCTTCTCCTCCCGGACACAGAGTCTTATAGTCGGCTGCAGACGAGACAGAGACACATGCAGGTTTGCATTTGGAAATAAACACTGTAAATAAATGAAGCGAGTGGGTCTGTGCATACTGGAGTTGAGCAGGGGGCACAGTTCACAGGGGTTTCCCCAGGCGACCCCCTCTGAGCAACAGCAGGAAGCTCGGGTCACACCCACTCCGATCTCTGCGCTGCAGGAGATTCCTCCATCGCCGCGGGCGAGGACATCCAGGAAGCAGTTCCCAACACGGGTGTCTGAAAAAGACACCGAACGGCAGCGAGTCCAAGAATGAAACGAGCAACATTTTGGGCGGCGCACAGATATGTTAAACACATTAAACTTCATTATGCTGTGTGACCCATCCCGGCACAGAACAAACTGCATTTCTCAGTGTGACTCACCCACGCAGCCCACTCCTGTGGGGTTTAGCTCAAAGTCAGGTGGACAGTTGCACAGGTAGCTTCCTGGTGTGTTCACGCAGAGTCCATTGATGCAGTTAACAGGGTCCGCACACTCGTTGATGTCTGCGTTGACATGCAATCAGAAAACTTGTTCATATAAATGGAAAAAGCAGATGAAAGAAACCATTAATGAGCTGAGACAGAAGCACAAACCAGTGCAGTTTCCTCCACTGCGGTCCAGTTCGTAGCCATCGTCACACACGCAGCGGAACATCCCTGGAAGGTTCTGGCACGTTCCAAACACGCAGATGTTCTGGAAGTTACACTCATCGATGTCTGTGGGGAGGACACAAGTTTGGGTTTTTGTCTTTTGGACACCACCTGTTTGGAAGGAAAACGAGTAAAGTGAGCAGCACCTTGGCAGGCCTTGCTATCTTCTGTAGGAGTGAAGCCCATCTCACACTCGCAGCGATAGCCTCCCGGGGCGTTCAGACACTGGCCGTTCTCACACAGGTTCACATTGTCTGCACACTCGTCCATGTCTGCGAGAGATATGTTAAAAACTTACTGTGCGCTGGACACGCAGTCGCTGGCTTTAATCGGGACAGCTCCGACAGTCTTACCGGAGCATGAAAAGCCATCTCCGTTGAAGCCCTCTTTGCAGGTGCACCTGTAGGATCCCGGCGTGTTGACGCAGTCTGCGTTGGGATTGCAGTTGTGGTCCTCTGCAGCACATTCGTCTTCATCTGCAGGAGACAGAAGTGGAAAGCTTCACGTCAGCATATTCTGGATTTAACGAGGTAATTGTATTCCTTCTAGGGGTGGGAAAAATCGATACTGTGTAGCATCGTATATTTTGTTTGCTAATAATGTATCGATGCAGCGACAGCAGAAATCGATATTTTGTTACAAAAAGGTTTTTATGCTCTGACTTCAGAGCACGTTGATCCTTTTTCTGAGCAACAATCCTGACGCTGTCCAAATGTGTTTAACTGTTTTTTGGCAGCAATAAACACGACAGTTTACTTATTTTAATTTAAGACATGTTTTATTTTAATTAAGTTTAAAACTTTTTTATTTAATGTAAAATTATATTTTGTTTTAATTTACTTTCAAATTCTTCAGTTGCTGAAGGGGCTGCATAGTTTTCACATTGCATAGTTCAGAATAGCTGTAATTGTACCAGATGGTTTCAGTTCAGTTGGACTAGACTGTAATACAAACCAGATGGTTTCAGTTCAGTTGGACTAGACTGTAATACAAACCGTTCAGTTTGTCAACAATAAAACTGAGATGAGAGAAAGACTGAGTGCGAGACTTTGATATTAGATAAAATGAATATTGATAAAGTTTACCTTTATGGACAGAATCTGAATATCGCAAAATATTTTTTTAAAAATTGCAATAATATCGTATCGTGGTTAAGTATTGTGATAATATCGTATCGTGGGATGTTTGGTGATTCCCACCTCTAATTCCTTCTATGCTCTTTCGAACCTGATGCCTCCACATAAACTACACAGTAATACCCACTCACCCACGCATTTGATGCCATCTCCCACCCAGCCGTCTCGGCAGCGGCATTTGAAGCTTCCGGGAAGGTTGACGCAGGCGGCGTGCATGTCACAGTTATGGGATCCAATTTCACACTCGTCAACATCTGGAAATATTCAGAGTTCAGTTAAGCAAAGAACAGGCAGTTTGTTTTCTAGCCCGGTACGAAGAAGAAGCAGGCAGCATTAATAATGTTGGTTTACTCGGGTGAAATTCTCCTTTATTTAAAAAAGGACAACTCTGACCAGGTCTTCACTTTGAATGAATAATTTCTGAACTCTGGATCGGGAACTCTTGTATGCATGAACGAGCTGACTCAGAGAGTCCCGACAGAAGCTCAGGCCGCTCAGCTCGGCCTCTGATGTACCTGTGCAGCCCGTCGATCCCTTTTTGACAAAGTATCCCATCTGACAGTGGCAGATGAAGGAGCCTTTGGTGTTCTCACAGTCACCATGGAGACAGATGTTTGGGTTCAGATCGCACTCGTTCACATCTGAGATGGAGAGATGAAGATTATACATGAATGTTCTCACCGTGGAGATTAGAGTGACACAAAATGAGAGTGACAGTGGAAGTCCCACAGATGCTGTGCAGCCACAGAAAGCTCATCTATATTTATAAACACGTCAGAGACTGAATGAATAAATGAAGGCGGCAGACGAAAAAGACACAAAATCACAAAAGAGGGAAACGGATTTACAGATCAAGACGCCAGCGTTGGCTTCACACTCAAATTATAGGCCTACCGATACAGGTCCTCATATCCATGGAGGCCATGAACCCATCGAAACACAAGCAGCGATAGTCTCCAGGGATGTTGCTGCACTGGCCTCCGTCGCAGATGTCTGGAGTCTCCTCACACTCATCGATATCTGACAGCACAGGCAGACCGTTCAGTCTCCACACGCAGCGACGCAGTAACATTTCTCCTTCATGCTGTCTCTTTACCTGCACAGGTCCTGAGGTCAGGCATAAGTGCATATCCCTCGCTGCAGCTGCACTCGTAGCTGCCCTCTGAGTTGGTGCAGTGGGTCTCGCAGCCTCCGTTCATGATGGTGCACTCATCGATATCTGCAATGAGAGGTCGCAGCTATGAATGAAAACACGCATCGTCTGTGTTATTCGGGCGTTTGGGTTTCTAGGTGATTAAAGTTCATGTTCTGTCATAGTTTTATTTTATGTTTTCAGTTCTGTTATCTTCTGATGTGGGGCTTTGGTTCCTCCAGTTCTAGTTCTCTTCGTTCCCTTTAGCATTCCCATTCTCTTCCTGCAGTCTCATCTTTGTGGAAGTCCTCCTGTTCAGTCGTGTCTCTCTTCCTGTTTTATTTTGGTAAGTGTGTCGTGAGCTGAGTGTCGCTTCCTGTCTTGTTTGTTGTCTGCAGCTGTGTTCCCACCTGTTGTCTCCCTTTGCGCCCCCACTCATGTTTCTGTCCTGCATGATAATCATTAAAGCTTGTCTCGGTTATTTCTCTGCTGCATCCGCGCCGCAGATGACTGGACCCAAATGGCTGCACAGCCTTAAACAGTCTGGTTCTTTTGTGAACTTTTCTACTCTAGCTGAAGACTCGCAGCACTTCATACAACTTCTTCTTCTCTGGTGTACAGACTGGAGGATCAGCCGGGGAACGACCTCCAACCTCCTGATCAGTAGATGACCTGCTCCGCCTCCTGAGCTCCCATCATCTTTGCTGTTGCTGCTGCCTCGCTCTCACACGCCCTCTAGTATGACTTTAGCTCTACTCACCAACGCAGCCCTGTCGGTCCGGTGTGGCCTGGTAACCGGTGTCACAGGAGCACTGGTAAGTTCCCATCATGTTGACGCACTGGCCATTCTTGCACAAGTTGTCGCTCAGCTGGCACTCATTCACATCTGAACCAACAACAAGGTGCAGAGACTTTAAAATGATACGAAACTGTTTTTGGTTAATTATTAAAGACGTCTTAGGAGGATGAATGAATGCACGGCACTGGCAGCGTGACGCATGCCGCACCTTCGCAGGCCGATCCATCTGTGCTGAGTGCGTGTCCAGGGGGACATTCACACTCGTAGCTCCCTTCTGTGTTCAGGCAGGTTCCTCCTTGACAAAGCAGTGGGTTTCTCTCACACTCATCGACGTCTGCGAGGCAAAAGACAGCAGGACACAGAGGAAGTCAAAGGGAAAAGCTAAATATCATATTCAGTGTGGCGTCTCAAAACTCTCTGAGCGTGGTTCATCCGTACCCATGCAGTTCTTCATCATCATGAAGCCACTCTCATAGCCCTCAAAGCATTCGCACTCAAAGCTGCCGGGCGTGTTGACGCATGTACCGTGACCGCACAGGTCGGGAGAGATTCGGCACTCGTCGATATCTGAAACACAAACACAGAACGAGTGCTCGCTGCGTGCTCGTTACAGGAGACGGTGACGTTGCGCTTAGCTGCGGCCTGCGCCCGTCGTTCACACCTGTGCAGTTCCTCTCGTCGGAGGTGAGAGCGAATCCGTTGTTGCACCGACACCGGAAGCTGCCGATGGTATTTCTGCAGGCGCCGTAGGTGCACAGACCACGGAAAACCTTACACTCGTTCACATCTGAAAACAAACACAGAGAACGTGAAGCAAAAGAACGTATGGAAGCTGTGCATATTCAGGAAGCGGAGAGTGACCTTTGTAGAAGGGTCTGCCCGTCAGGATGTCTCCTCTGTTGGCAAAGCCATGTCCTCGGGGACAGATGGCTCTGTACTCAGGTGAGCCCTGTGTGGGACACTCCTCACAGTCGACACCCCAGGCAGCACCCACTGAGCAGCAGCACATGTCCAGACGGTATCTCCCAGGCACCGGCTCGCCACACTCATCCTCGTGCCACTTCAGGTAGCACTGCTCACTGCGCATGTCTAGAAAAATTGAAAATGAAAGTCATTTGTCCCAGAACTCTGGAAGAAAGGATGGTGTCTGATTTCACGGCAGTCCTCTTACCCACGCAGGTGCGCCCAGAGCTGTCCAAGGTGAGACCTTCGGCGCACTCGCAGCGGAACGAGCCCTGGGTGTTCACACAGCGGCCATTTTTGCATACTCCGGGGAACACCTCGCACTCGTTAATGTCTGCATTTGGAGAATCAAAACAATATTTTGAAGCAATCCTCAGGCACACGTTACAGGAAGTAATGATTCCAGGTCAGTTCTCAGTTAGACATCAGATGTTCTCACCTTCACAGACGAGGCCCTTCATGCGAGCAAATCCCCGGGAACAAGCGGTGTCTGAGAACCACGAGAAATCAAGATGTGATGTAAAGTATTTCTATGAAGCAATAGTTTGGTTTATATTTGATTTAATAAACTGCCACACGTATGTAGCTGTAATTAACACATCTACGAGTCTACGGACCGATCTCGCAGGGTTCACACGGGCTGCCCCACGCAGCTCCCAGCGTGGAGCAGCACTCAGACTTTAGCGTGGCTCCGTTGATGTTGACTTCACAGCGGTTGTCCTGAATCGTAAGCCAGCAGGTACTCTTCATGCTATCTGTAGAGCCAAAGAACAACAGCGTGAGGAAAGTATCGCTGTCGCAGTGACAGCTTTGCTCTAAAAGCACACGGAGTCGCGGTCTTTGAGGTTTAGGAGACAGATTCATATTCTAGTTTCAGTTGGGCTTTTAGTATTTTGTAGCACATCTGACTTGGTTACTCCCAGTTCCTGCTTCCTTTGGTGTCCAGCCTGCTCCCAGTCTGTCGTGTCCTGACTGTCCCATGTTGGTAATAGTTTTAATAATGTGGCACCATGAGTGGGAGAGATGAACTTGTTCTTTATTCCTGTATCACTTTGTGTGTCACCACGCCCTCCCCTCCCTGCACTCTCTGCTTTTGTGTCCCAGTATTTTTATTGGCCCCGTATGAAAAAAGTCTGCTCGTGTCTCGGTTGTTTCCTGTTTTATTTTGATAGTCTCCTGCTTCGTGTGCTTTATGTTTTATTTCGCTTTCCTTGTCTCAAAATGAGGGAACAGGTCACAGCTGCGTTCCCTCATTTTCCTCCGTGTGTTCATGTCTGCGTCTCCCTCTCTGTGAGTCTGTCGTCGTGTTTGCCTCTAAAGTTCTTTCGTTTGGATTTCCAGTTACGTTCATGTGTTGTGTTGTTTTGTTGTGAGGCGTCTGCAGCACAGCTGCTCGGAGTTTTACTCTGAGTCTGTCGAGCCGTTTGGGCCTTTTCCTTCCTGCCTCACAGCTGAATAATAAAACCTTTTCCTCCTCCATCCTCCACAGGACGGGCTCTCAGCATAGCCAGTTGGACTCAGCCAGAGGAACCAGAGACGAGCACAACCGGCTCATGTGCTGTGCATGAGCATTCATTCAATGACTCATTCACCCTTCCAGCTGTAGTGATGGCATGTAGCTTCTTCAGAGAGATTTCCAAAATAAAACCTCTTAAAAATCGTCGTTTTAAATCTGTGGCAGATTTCTCTGAGGTAAAGAATCAAGGCCAGGCATGCAAGTGTTTATCTGAAAAGTCTTTTTGTGTGTTGCTGTGTCTGTGAGACCATCTGAGGATGATAATCCTCCTGGGTCGCTCCTGAAAACCTCAGCGTTTGTTTACAAAAGTGGAGAGCAGACGTGGACTAAAATCACTCGAAGGAAAAGAAATTATTGGTGTAATTGTCTCACATAAGCTGTGTCTTGGACCCCGCAGCGCTTCCTTAATTTGCACTGACCATTGAGGCGGAGCAGGATCTTACCCACGCAGATGGTGTTGGTGGAGTCCAGCTTGCTGCCGTGGGTGCACTCGCAGTGGAAAGACCCAGCCACGTTACGACATGCGCCATTGATGCACGGGCTGGACTCACACTCATTGATGTCTGGAACACAGGTGAGCACACAGCTGAGGTCAGAGCTGGTTCATCATCATTGTTTGACACACACACATTGTTATCGTGTGTGTGTGTGTGCGCTCACCTTCACAGGTCTCTGACTCCGGCTTGAAAACAAACCCTTTAGGACAGAAGCATGTGTAGGAGCCGGGAGTGTTTCTGCACTGGCCGTTGTCGCAGAGCAGACGGTTCACCAGACACTCGTTGATGTCTGCCAGAAAGAGGAAACAGAGTGCTGTTTGGTCACTGCGTCCAAACAGGAGTAATGCAAAGAAACAAACATGCAAACCATCAGAACCTGTAATGTTTACTCTCTGACATGTACCAGCTGAGCTAACGTTAGCTGCTCTAGCTCTGTAGGCCTGTCAGTATCGTACAGAACTGAACAACAGCTCATATGAGTCCAACACATTCATGTTTGTGCAGTGATTTAAGCTGTTCACTTATTTCTTTTTTGACATTTTCATGTATCTAACAGCTGAAACTGCAAAAGTAGAAACGTTGTGGTCAAAAATGAGTTTCTATACGCTGCTACTCCACGTGGCTCGCACCGAAAGCACAGCTAACTTTGAAAAGCACAGTTACGAACCACTTCAGACCGACTCACCGACACAGTTCTTGCCACTGGTGTCAGACTCGTAGCCAGCGTTGCAGATGCAACGGTAGCTTCCCCTGAGGTTCTCGCAAATGCCGTTCTGGCAGATGTCCGGGTCCAAGGCGCACTCGTTGATATCTGGGAAACATCATATTTTATTCAGATGATGCTGAAGATTTTTTAACGACACTGTGGTTACTTTCAAACTTCCTGCTCACCCCTGCCATCAGCTGTGATGCCAATGCCACTGCTGCACACGGCCTGGAACTCAGCTGGGCAGAAAGGAAGTGATGAAAATTAGATTTGTGCGAGCTGAATGTTCGGCTTCGTTATCATTTTCAGACCATAACTGCTAATCAAGTGTAAGATGAACCAAAGAGGGTACCTGAGTTTCTGGCAGGGCAAGGTTGGCAAGGCTCCCCAAAGCCATGTTCCGGATTGGCACAGCAGCACTCCGACTTGGTCACTGCACCTGGGAACGGGCGCGAGCACGTGCCCATCTTGATAGCGCCGTAGCAGGTGGTCCGCATGTGTGTGTCCACACACACTCGACCATCCACATCGACAGCCAGGCCCGGTGGGCACTCGCAGCGGAAGGAGCCCTCGGAGTTGATGCAGCGGCCGTTCATGCAAATGCCAGGTGTCTGACACTCATCGATATCTGACAGAGAGACGGTGCCAATGCATCACATCGGGTCACGCTCGGTTTGTCATACAAGACTATAACAACCAGAATTACAACCGGTTTCCTCCAGAATGATTTATTGTTTGCATTACTCTCTCACAGCTGCTTCAAATGTTCTTTTCGTGCATGCAGAGTTATTTTGTTCTATTTCGTTTTATTCAAAGTAGCCTGCTGTATGCAGCCATGAAAAAAGAATAGTGCTGGTTTAGTTTGATGTTTGCAGAGTCTGCAGGTACATGAAGACAGAACGAGGTCACTCAGAGTTTAGATGATCTGGTTTAGCCGTGTGTGTGTTGGCCGTGCGAGCGCTCTGTACTATGGTACGATCGTCATGGGAATGGCGGCTCCTCTTGAATGTTGAAGGCAAAATCTCTCGACAGAGATTCGGAAATTCATCAATCTTTCTTTTTCTGGGCTCTGCATAAAAGCATTTTGGGGGAAGCCTCAAATACTCTGACTACTGAAGCAAAACTTCAAAAGGTCAACGGAGAATCTGCAGAATTTCAAACAACACCAAATCTGTCATCGCCGTTTTGAAGCAGAACGTCTTCGGCTGACTGTTAGTCTGCGTTTGTACTTAATAAATCGACATACCGGTGCAGTAGCGCCCGCTGGGTGCAAGTGCAAAGCCAGGCTTGCAGATGCACTTAAAGCTGCCGTCCTCGTTGATGCACATGCCGTTCAGACACATGTTGGTGGTGGCACATTCGTCGTGATCTAGAGCGGACCGAGAGGAAACGTTCATAGAGCTGCCGGCTTATGTGAGCTTCAGCCGTCTCTGGATTTGCTCCTTACCAATGCAGTTCTTTCCATCAGGGGTGAGCTCAAAGCCAGCATTACAGATGCACTGAAAGCTTCCTTCAGTGTTGACGCAGCGGCCATTGCGACACATCACTCCATTCACAATACACTCATCGATATCTTAAAAAGAAGAAAGACGGCTCCTTAAATGCTCTCTGAAAGTAAAAAACTTGAAAGGAAAACACAGATTTTATGATGTGACTTTGTTTTCACAGACATACCAATGCAGGCCTGTTTTGTGGGGGTTCCCTGATACCCCTCGTGGCACTTGCAGTGGTATGATCCATCTGTGTTGACACAGTCTCCATTGACACATGGATTACTCACACATTCATCCACGTCTGGAGCGGGAAAATAAGAGCACATAAAAGGTCAGAATAAACACGAACACCACGCTTCACATTTCAGACCCACGTTTGAATTAAGTTCCTTAGACTGGCAGAAGATGGCAGTGCAGTGCATGCAGTTAACTGCATGTACCCTCCACAACATGCAGCGTGTTTCTTACCAATGCACTCCCCACGAACATCCTGTTTGTAGCCCATGTTGCACTCGCAGCGGTAGCTTGTCGGCGTTGGGATGCACCGTCCGTTCAGACACAGGTTGGTAAAGTGTTTGCACACGTCCACCGTTTCATTCACAGTAACGGTGCCTGAGGAGACAAAACGGGCCCGTGAAGCAGACAGCACAGACACAAAGTCTGTCATCTAAATCTCCTTTAAAAGAATCATTCAGATGCACAGAGGGACAGACTTATGTGCTGGACGGTTCCCCCGTTGTTCCCAAACGTTCCTCCTCCGTTGTTCCCAAACGTTCCTCCTCCGTTGTTCCCAAACGTTCCTCCTCCGTTGCCGATCCCTCCGTTACCGTTGCCATTGGGGAACTTGAATCCATAGGGGTAGTGTCCATTGTGGTGTTGAGAGAAACCGTGTACTTGAGGAACGCCCACAATACACAGACGCCTGAACTCATCTGCCAGAGAAAGCAGAGCACAGATCAGTGGATCCCAACAACTGTTTGATTCAGAGAGCCAAGAAAAACCATTTACGTGGATTATTACAGCGATGTGGACTGAGAGGCCTCGACCGCTTAAAGCTGCAGCGTGGATCCACCTGAAATATCCGCTTCCTTCAGCTGCAGTGAGGCCATCGAGTAGAACCTGACTGAGTAATATGATGAAAACGACATGCACATAATAGACATGCAGCTATGTATGCACACGTGCTTTTTAGCAGGTAACATGGACGAATGTTAACCTCTTAGTTTGGGAAGATAAATCAAAGCACACGAGCCGAAGTTTAACGGGGGAAGAGAGCGAGCACTCTGCAACAGAGTCTGGGTCACATGGTCTCACGCAGCTTGAGCAGGGGGATGATGGGTAATTATGTCCACATAAGTCCTTTCCATGCTTCTTTGTTTGCTCTTTGTTCATGACATCATGCTCATCAGTGGATGATGCCCTTACCTTTATGTCAGAGCTGCAACACAAACTCAGCCTCACGCTTACAGCGTCGTTTAGTTTGACTGTGCTGAAGGTGCTGGAGGGTTTTTCCTTATTTTAATCTCATATGTATCTCACAGAATGAGCCAACATGTATTTTTTATTATCAGCTTCTCCTAAAAACTCTCTAAGAAGCGTTGCCAACATGGTGTAGCTGAAGTACAGACGGGAGGCAGAGCCTCCAGCTTCCAGACCACAGCTCCCAGTTTGGGTTTGGGAGAAGGACGCCCTCTCTACCTTTATGATGAGGCTTTTTTAAAGCTTACAGTCAGAGCTGGAGCAGTCAAGGCAGCTGCTGGGGGATTCCCATGATGCACTGGGTGTTTCTTTATCAGTCACCTTTGTGTTTACGCAGCTCTCTGCATTTAATCAGCAGTTATTATTATTGTCTGGATCGCTTCCACAGCGTGTCTGTTGTCCTGTCCCCTCACACCCAACCAGTCACAGCGATTCTGTTTCAATTCAACTTTATTTACACAGCACCAAATCACATCAACAGTCGCCTCAAGGCACTTTCTATTGTAAAGTAGAGCCTACAATGATACATACAGAGAAAAACCCAACAATCATATGAGCAAGCGCTTTGGCGACAGTGGGGAGGAAGAAACCTCTGGCAGGACCAGGCTCAGGAAGGGGCGGGGCCATCTGAGAGAAGGAAGACCTCCCTGGGCCAGGGTCTCTTCCTGTTTAAAGGGAGGTTTTCCTTCCCACCCTTGACAAGTGCTTGTTTGTAGCGGGTCATTTGATTGTGGAGTTTTCGCTCCATTATTGTAAAACCTTTTCCTCACAACACGAAGCACCTCGAGGTGACCTTGTTGTGTCGGTGCTACATGAATACAAATGAGCTAAACATGTACTCACCAGAGCCTCTGACGGGGCACATCTCAGGGATCTGCCCTAAAGCCCAGCATCGTCCCGTCTCACAGCAGCACTGCATCTTGGTGTACTGACCAGTCAGATCTGCAGCACAGCGACCGTTTGCCAGAGCAGAGAAACAGGTTCCCGCACGCTGATCTGAAGAAAGAGAAGAATATCAGGTTGCTGAAAATACAGCAACAACTTAAAGACTTCATGCAAACAGGACAGCAAAACAAAGCTTTGTCGCAGGCCGCTGAGTTACGATTTAAAACGTTCAGATCAACACAAGTTTAGGTCAGAAGGCTGTGCTGCCCTCTGTGTGGTGCCTGGGAGGAAGTTTCTTTATAGGTTAGCAGTGGGAAAGGTTGCCTGGGCTTTCAACTAACAGCAGGCATCTGAAGGGCCTCCAAAAGAGAGGTCTTATTTGTTACAGTCGGCCAGGTCGGGGTCAATGGGGCAGGATGTGGGGCGGGGCTTCAATGAGCGTATGTAAGGAGGTGACTGAGGGGGAAGCAAAAACCAAAAGACAGAAAAAATCAAGGCAAAGTGGCATTTTTATCTTTTTATAAACTGCAAGACAAACGTGAAGGAGATGTTTAAGAAAAGGAAAAACGAGGGAGCAGGGTGGGGGTCAGGGGCTGAGGGAGGAGTGCAAGTCGATTAACTCACTAATGAGCCAGCAGTCTGGAATTAATCAGTTCCATGTGGCGCAGTTCTTGCCAATTAGAAAGAACATGCGGTGCTGTGCTGCGAGACACATATACAGTGCAGCACGCAGGCTCATGTTTGCAGGCAGCACTGAGGTATACCTTCCATACATATTCACAAACATATGCTTTTCCACACATGCAAGTACACAGTGCACGCAACCAACTCCACAAACTATAAGATCCAGACGGTACGACGCAGCTTTAGGCACGGTGGAGGAGAAAGGGAGCGGGGAGGGAGGTGCTGATGAGGATGGTGATGACTTCGATTGGATCCAGATGTTGGTTTGCTCACTAGTGTTGCTCCAGTGCACGAGCATATGCTTTCATTTGGTGAGGTGTTTTTACAGACTGACTGACTGGACAGGTCTTCTTTTCTTTTTCTCTTCCAAACTTTCACTGTGTGACGGAGCATTAGGCTCTGATTACTGTCAGTCGGTCCACTTCATCACAGCACAGCGCATCCAACAGAGACGAGAACAAACATGCTGCTTCTAAAACACCAGAGCAAACAAACAGTATGCTCTGTAAAAACGATTCACTCCTGTGAATTTACTCTAACCACAAAAACCAAAGAGATCATGTATGGAGCTGAGAGCCCAGCAGTCACATGTTGAGGAAACAAGCTCAGATTGTCTTCTGTTTTTAAGCCCAGTTTTGTGGGCTTTTTGATTGGTTGGGATAAGTTTACTGATCTCCTCTTGGTTTCCTCTCAGTCGAGCCTTTCCAAGGATGTACAGGAGCAAGACCAACATCAAACCGCAACCACAGAAGTAAGGCTCAGGATGTGGATGTCAGAGGGATGTAATGGGGAAAATGGAGGAGGATGGGAGTGTGAGAGTACTCCAGTTTGGGTTTTTTAAAAAGGAGACAGAATAAGAGAACTGTTCCACTTACAGATAAAATGAGCTCCAGAGTAAATCACTGAGCTGCTAGCTGAGGGAACGAGCTGTGGTGCGAGCCATGCTTCAGGCAGAAGAAGGACGGTGTGAGAGAGACGGGAATAAAGTGAGAGAGTAAGGTCTTTAGGGGAAAGGAGAATAACGGGGCTGAAAGTGATAAAGGGAGAAAAATGGCCTCGTGTAAAGACAAACAGATGGAGAAGGACTGAATTCGGTGACCGGAGCACTGAGTCAGTGTAATACAAACATACCACAGACACGTGCACGCCCCCTTTTTCATGTACGACGCTGACCAATCGATCTAAAGAAACCACATTTCTCTTTGAGAGATGGAGGTCGTCAGCACACGTATTGATTAGCAAGGTTTGAAGTCGTGCAGGGACGTACATTTGACTTCTCAGGCCTGACTTTAGAGGTCACAGCTTTTGTCTGAATCTCTTCGCTCTTTGTTTCTTTCACCGCGTGCTCGATGCTCAACAATCCCCTACATGACTGCGAGCTCTCTACCTGTGACATCTCCCGCGCTCTGTGTACGCGCCGTACGGATGCACACATCTGCACATCTGCGCGAGGCTCTTCTTGACATTTTCACACAAAGCTCCACTTTTTCCAAAACAAAGTCAGCGAGCCAAATACCTTCCACGGATGATGGATGACATATGTGAAACTAGGAAATAACTTAAATATAGGAATGTTAAGTTTAAGAAAGCACGATGGAAGCAAAGAGGCTGCTTTTCCCTCTGATGGAGCAAAATGACATATTAATGCTGCGTTTCACTGAAGCTCCATATGGGGGGAGGATTGTAGGGGAGTCCATATGGGAAAGCAGCAGAAAACGTGTATATATTAACTTTGTACTCGCTCATACTTTTTATTTAATCATGAAAGTGCCCCTGTTTGCAGTTTTGTCACATCATCACACACTGATTCCTAAAATGATGTTGCATACAGAGGCCACTTTCACAAGTAAATCATATTACGAGGCTCATAAGTCTTATAAGAATAAAATATCAACCGTCCCTTTGCATGTTTGCTAATCCTCGTCCATACGGTCTCCGTTAATACTCCAGAGTCTGACTCGACATGTCAGTTTGTTACGACTGTGTGTGAGTCACTGTGTGTGAATGAGTCACAGGGATGCTAACATTAGAGCAGATTAATGCTGTCAAGGACAAATAATGTGTGTAAGTTTGTTTTCCCGCACATGGCGACCACAGGTCTGCCGCTCGATTCACCAGAACTCCACTCACAGGAAGCAGCGAAGGAGGGAGGGAGGTTACCAGCCAGATGTGGAGCTCTTAGCGAGCCAGGGGGCGAGGAAGTGCACAACTGTAAGAGAAAGAAACGTCGAAACTGTTTATGTGTGACTCACCCACACATCTGGAGCCATCTGTGCTGGAGATGTAGCCTCGTGGGCAGGTGCAGACGTAGCTACCGGCGGTGTTGGTGCATTCTCCTCCGTCGCACACACCGGGAACGGTGCTGCATTCGTCGATGTCTGAAAGAGGCCGTTACATCATAAATACCTCCGTTCATCTGATCGTGGAGCACATCTGCTGATGTTCAAATGTTCAGTTCTTTGTTAGGATGCAGTAGCACGCTGCAGTAAAAGTTTATTACACTGGAGCAAGAGTTTCTCCCTCGGGGGAAACCAAATGGATCTGCAGCCTGACAAAGTGGAATTACTTCACTTCTGGTTTGTTCTGTTCTGGCTAAAACTCGAGCTCATCAGCCAAACGTGTAAATAGCAGGAACAATCACGCAGTAAACCACACGGCTCGGAGAAGGAAAGCACATCCGGCTGACCAATGCATCAAGGTAACATCAAAACAACCAATCAGATTACAAAATATCAAACAAACAGAAGAAACTAAGAACAACAATCACAGGCTGGGAACGGGACATGTGCAGACTAACACAGAACCTTTTCATGCACGTCTCCCTCGCTCTTACATTTGGTGTCTTGGCCGTGGTTAAGCAGAAAAAGCTGAAAATGAAGCCCTGTTGGTGGACAGCCTGCACTGCCAGCCGAGCCTCCAGCGTGGCTGCCAGTAAGTGTATGAAATAAGCAAAGAGAATAAATTCATGCACAGTTAATGTTTCCGTTAAAATGAGTCCTGTTGTGCAATGAAAAAAAGAAATAAACAGTACGGGGTAAATGTAGTAACCACAGTTGCTTTCAGTCTAGAAATTACGACTCGACTTGAGGCTAAATTCAGAACAGGATAAAAGCCAAACGCAGCACGGCGGGACTTATGCTGGTCTGAGAGCATCGAGGTACGACAGCGTCGAGCTCAAGTTGTATTATCCTGTGAGAGAGGTCCTTGTTGCTCCATGATGAGGGAACCCAAAGTTTTATGGTGTGTTACGCTTATTTATCCATATATGTAATTACTGTATAATTACAGCATCGGTGCAGTAACGCACAAGCGAGTGTGCTGAATGCGATCAGCTAGAAAAGTGAAAAGCGTGGTGTAAGTGTTTGTCTTTGCAGGAGTGAAGAGTGTGTAACTTAAATCCACTCGTCCTTTGTCTCTATGTGCCTGCATCTCAGTGTGCAGCTACAGGCTGTCCTCCCCCCGCTGAAGGCCGAGGTGAGGCTGTAAAAGCCCAGGCAAATAAACCTGACGTCAGCAACAGCAAGCCAGACGTTACTCCAGCGCTTGAGGGACTGCCTGTGTGTGTGAAAGGAAACGTGTGTCACCTGAATAAATGTCTGCGAACAGCCATCGAGTCTGCTGCGTGTGCACGACTGTGTGTACACGGGAAAAACTCCCACATACATGTAGATAAGCTAGAGTGCAATATTCATTTTTTAATCTAATTGCAACTTTTATATGTGAAAACCGGAGTAAATGCATGTGAATCTGAGGGCAACAGTGAGGTCTGTGTGCAGTGATTAGGTCTCCCAGATGCTGTTAAGTGTTTCTTTGTTCAGCACTAACAGCTGGTTTTGAGCCAAAGCCTTTCCACTGTATTTATGGAAGAAAATGAAAGGCGAGGCAGAAACAGGGTAAGGAGGGTAAAAAGCAGAGGCTGTTAAGCAGACCGAGCTCAGAAAACAACAGGTGTCCCGGTGGGTTCAGGTACTGTGTGATCAGACACCCACGACATCTCAACCGCTCCAAAACACGACTCCTCTAACAATGAAAGCTCTCATTGTGGCCGCTTGTTCAATAAAACGCTCCCACAGGATCTGGTCTGATTGTGAGGGAGATTTCACTAAACACGGGTTTCCTGCGAATCCGTGACGTACACGCCACAATTGTCCTTTTGTTTTTCACAAGCTTTGCAAACACTAAACTCTTACTCCTTCACTCTGCACGAGTCAAACAAACAAATGGCAATATAAATAATGAAATCAACAAAACAGCACGAGGGCTCGTTTTTCAACCAAATTTCAAAATAATTGAATAATAAGACCAAAAGAAGTCGTTTGCCAAACATGTTTCACACGACACACCTTATTTCAGCTGTTTTCTGAGGATAAAACCAATTTCATTGCTGTCACCTGCTATTATTATGATCATACCTACTCATATTCTGTTACTGCTTCAGTCCCAAAGGATCCCAAAGTCTCAGGCAGGCTGTTGCCAGACAGGCAGCAGGCTGCTTTCACAATAAATATGTGCTCAAATGTCTCCCAGGCCACATCAACGAGTGGTTTGAGTAATCAGATTACATTGTGTCTTGGTGGTCATCTATGCTTTCTATGATCTGATTGCCCAAGAGCAATTTTACAATGGGAAATATTTGGTGGGAACTCTTGTGGTGCTTTGACCAGCACTAAAGAAATAAAGTCATCCCACAGTTCACACGCGGCTCCTCTTCTCTCTTCTCATCGCTGCGTTCATGCTGCAGATGTCAATAAAGTTGTGGTTGTGAAACTTTAGCATCTGGTTCAAGGCTCCAGCCAGAAGTACAGAGCATGAGCGCGTATTTCAAACCATCAGGTAGTTTCACAGTTTTCAAACAGCTCAACAAATATCACAAAACATACACAGTGTTTCTGTGCAGCTGGGCCCACAACACGTCCACAAGCTAGAGGTACAGAAGCTTGTGGACAGACAGGGAGCAACAAAAGGAAATAAGAATAAGATAAATAAAGATGAAATACGTGGGGTTAGGGTTACCCAACCCTACAACCGTCGAATAAACCCTAAAAGGAGGCGAAAGGTTGCAGTGATGCATCCTGTTGGGACGGGTGCAGAGCAAGCTGTGGTGTTCATGGTCAGTATTAGGCTAAATCACGGGTACTAGATGTTAATTCAAATTTAAGATGTTCATCTGCTTATAGGTCACAAGTCACAACCACTGGAGTTCATTAGACACATTTTCAGTTTTGTGATTATTTTACCCAGGCTGCACTGCTGCACCACATATTCCCCATGGGCCAAACCCCAGTCTAACAGGCCATGCGGAGATGTGATAACTGCCAACACTTGGTGACAAAAAGCTTACAAAGAGCTGCTACATCTAAGATTATGGGGGGTTTGTGTCCACCTTCATAAACCTTAGAACAGGGGTGTCCAACTCCAGGCCTCGAGGGCCGGCGTCCTGCAGGTTTTTGATGTGTCCTTGATCCAACACAGCTGATTGAAATGACCTCCTCAACATGTCCTGAAGTTCTCCAGAGGCCTGGGAATGAACTAATCATTTGAATCAGGTGTGTAGACCCAGGGTGAGATCTAATACCTGCAGGACACCGGCCCTCGAGGCCTGGAGTTCCCCACCCCTTCCTCAGGTGTTTCATACATCCTGCTCCTTCTCTTCTTACTGTAAATCCTGAGCTGCGCTGGCGCTTCGCTAACATCACGTCTGTGACTCTGGTAGATTCAGTGAACTCATCCGCCTCATTTCCTGCTCCATTCACGGAGACATGAATTACTTTTTGTGCGTGACGTTAGCTGCCTCTCATGAATCTGAAGGTGGGAACCAAAGTTCCCAGCAAATATAAACAGTTGTGTTCGTCTGGTATCTGCTGCTGCTGTTACTCCTGCTCATGAAGCAGGACAATGATTCACACGCTGTGCACCCGCGGTCTTGTTCAGCAGAGTAAATGTCATCTGGCTCAAACAGTTTCTGTAATCCTCTCAGACGACTACGAACACATCGGCTTCGGTCCAACAGACACAACCCCTGCCTCGCTAACTGTCCGACTGTTTAACCTGGGCATCGTTTAAATTCCACCCAATCGACACGCTGTAACGTGATCCCGCTTGTGTGCGTGCACGTGCTTCAGTGTGTTTGTGTGTATTTATGCGCACATGTCAGGACTACTTTAACTGTGGACACGTCTCCGCTTTTAAAGCGCCTGTGGAGATTTGTCGAGCCAATCCCAGCAAACCCGGAGTTATCGTAAAGTACACAACTGCCTCCCTGTTAAATCAACAAAATCTCATTTACTTTTACAGGTTTTTTGTTTTTGACACGATTGTGTCCATTTAATGCTTTTGGTTAATTATCTGTAGCCACTAGATGCAGATTAGCACCATGAACTCAGGAGGAAAACAATGCCTTGCTCAAGAACGCTCAAGAAAGATAGATGGGAACTTATCTGACTTACTCGCTGCTCACTTTATTTATGCAGATTTTTTCATATAGTCGTTCTAAAATATTCCTAGCTCTTACTTAGAAGGCTTACCTTCACATTTGTGGGTGGTTTCGCTCTGACGGTGGCCAGCAGGGCATTTACATTCATAGGAGCCGACGGTATTGATGCAGTTGCCCCCAGAGCACAGCCCTGGCACTGCCTGGCACTCGTCCACATCTACAAAAAGGAAGCAAAGACACTGAAATTAATGACAAGCAAACGCACATGAGAACAAAGGTTGTAGTAATTACTGGATCCCCAAAGTTTGGGAGGCACAGCGTCTTATAAAGATGAAACCTGCACAGACTAACTTCAACAAGATGCAGCGTTCATGGTGTCAGTTAATGACAGGATCTTTTTGTGTCTGGCAAATACTCTCTCGCTGTAACTCTCCTCTGGTTTTTCTTTTTGCTAAGAGAATGAGTTAAAACAGGCAGTGACTTGGCACCGGCTGCAGAGTCTGAGACCACATGCAGAAAGACCCGCTTCAGCTCTTGCCTGAACAGGAAATGGCTTTTTAAATGTACATTTTTCCCAGCATTCAATGTGAGTCACTTTTACCAGTATTGGGAATATGTCAGTGGGCGTACTCCTTTCAACATAAAAAAATACAAATGGGAATACCTCTGATGTTGTCTGGGGCCGACCACTAAGTAGAGTCAGAGCACCGTGAGTGGCTAATCCCTCAAAAACACCGAGCAACATGAATAAATCTGCATACAATGCTGCTTTAATGGGAAACAGTTTGTTCAATCAGGAGCTCTCCGTGGCACGGGCTGGGAAAGAAAGCAACTACTGGCCAACATCCTGACGCGGAGCCTGGAGCTCAGTCCTTACATTTGGATTCAGAGTCATGTGTGCTTTGTGCTGCTGCCAGAGAGACGCTGCTCCTGGCTCTCTGGGCATTAGGTATCTTTAGTGTGTGAGTGAGTTAAAGACAAGAAAAAGACAGAAACAGATATTCTGAGAGAGATGGAAGCACAGACACAGACTCCTGGAGAGGAGTTAGTGACACATGAGCAACCTGGCAACAAAAGAAAGGAAGCTGAGGAGCTCAATGGAAATCATACTGGTTCCACATCCTTTACATTTGTCAGTTACCCCATAAATAAGACGATTATACATATAGATGAGTGAACTGTGGAATTACCATCTCATCAGACACACTCGGCCTATAAATAATTACTGCTACACGCAGCATTCATCCCAGCTGTGTTTGAGGTGATAAGCTGAATACTTACCGTAAGCATCTACCAGCACTCTGACACTAGTGTGTCTGGACTTTCTGGGCCTTGCTCTGCTCTACAAGCGATGCACTATGTCACCTGACAGAGGCGAAACTAGCAAAAACTGCATGCATCTGCACACAGCCGGCTTGAAGCTGTAAAGAAATAAAGCTGTAGCTAAACAACAAGCATCTGCATGCATCCTGTCAGTTATTAGGTTTAAGCTTTAGCTGAGTTTAGCACTAAATTATATTATTTAAATTAAAGTCTACACTGTCCCACCAGGATGAAGCAACAAAGGGCCTGACTGTGATCATTGTGTAGTGGACATGACCTCCCCATGAGGCAAACATGGAGAAGGCCTCAGGTTATAAGATATGCACGCAGAGGGAGTCCGGTTTTATCTGGGGGGGTGTCGATCAAAGAGGGGGACTCTCAGTTCATGTTACTGTCGCTCTGCTCGCCTGATTTTATCACTGTGTTATGTCCACACTGCATGTGTTAAAGAGCAGTAATGGCAAAGGGATCCGTGTGGATGCTTTGTGAGGGTGCAGTTCTCGGTGGAAGCAGTTTGCTGTTACTGAAAGCTGAAGACATTCCCGTTCCCTTAAGCCTCCATCCTCTGTGCAGAGATTACTTGAGGTTGCCTGAGTCCAGAAAAATGTATCTCAGTGCCCGCCCACTTCGAGTCGGCTGAATGTGATTCTTTGCTCTTTGCCTCGCTGTGACCGTGAGCGGATCCTAACGCTGGGATTGGTGGATTGGACTTTTAGTTGGGAATGCCTCCGATTTTGTTTCTGTCTGTGTTTTGATTCTGTTTGTTATTCCAGCTTTCCCAGTGTTTTCCTGTCTTTCTATCATGTTTAGCATGAATCTCGTCTCTGTGTTTGGTATTCACTTCTGGTCTACTTCCTGTTTGAAGCTGAGTTTGCTGTTGTTCCTCGGTGTTTGTAACTGCCGGCACCTTGTGTTGATGGCGTGTATTCTGCTCCCTCGTGTGTGTCGCTGTGTAACCCGTCCCCTCTTTGTCAGGTTGTTTGGTTGTGCTCCCTTTTGTGCATCCCTCCTTGTATACAGCTCGGCATTAGCCAAAATAAAAGCCTCCTTTCATTTCATTCATTTTGTTCTCACTACATGCATTTAGTACCTCACTAGAAAACAAACCTTCATGTGTTGTTGAGCCATCCCACAGTGTTTAAAAGATCCTCCTTTTACATAATGGAGCTGCCTCTAAGTGGTTAAAGATCCTTCATATATTCTAATGAAATGAAACTTTCTGTTTTCGTAGCTTATTAGGTTGTGGATGCACCAAATCTGGTTCACTATCAGGACAAATCGCTGGAAAAAAACAAAACAGTGTTTGAACTTTCCTCAAAGTTTTTCCCATTAGGACTGTGAAACTAATAAACTAACAGGCTGAGGCTTTATTTCCTCAGCATGTCACACATTTGCAGCAAATAGTTCAAAACAACCAAACTACGTGTCAGTCGACTCCTGTCCTTTACCGTTCGTGGCCCCGTCACCGCTCCGGCACCGCACCGACAGCTTCAGCTAAATTAAGACCTTAACGGGAAAATACAAGCTCGTATCCGGACTCCTGTGTACATGTAAACACGCTCTGTGCTGTTATCACTAGTCTGAGGATGTTGTACAGCTGAGACGATGATGGATAAAGTGATGGTTTGGATGTTTATCGTGCTGTGTGTGCGTCTGTGTGCGTGCGTGTGTTATTATGTGCGTCCTTTTTCATCTCTGTTAACATGAAGCGGTGAAGACGTTCTGCCAGGTGTGTAGACAAGAAGAGAGAGAGCGAGGTCTGACCTTGGCAGGCTCCAGTGCGGATGTTGGGTATGAAGCCTCGTCTGCAGGGGTGGGGCTGGGCAGGACACTGCTCGCAGGGGTGGCCCCACGCTCGGCCAATGGTAGCGCAGCACAGAGTTTTGGTGCAGACGATTCCACTGAGCTGGCCCTGACACATCTGGTTGTTCACCTGGGTGAAACATGGCCCCGTCCTGTAGTCTGCAGTTTAACAGTGAGATCAATCCTTTGTTAATTGGTGGCTGACCTAATACTTCATTGATTAATGATAAAGCAGTGATTCATTTCCTGCAGCACATCTGGTGCAGGATTAAATGAAACCACACAGTACATTAATGAGACATTTCTAAATGCAGGAGGTATATTTCCTGCAAGTCTTCCTGCCTCTCTTTGTTTACTACATGTTGGTGCAACATTTTGGAGAGATGACTCGCCTTTCAAACACATGCCTGCAGTTTCGTTTCTTTAAACGTATCGAGCACTGGTTTAAAAACAAGAGGAGACAAGTTTAGGAGTCCAAGACTTTCGATAAACAACAGGAGGCTTGGTTCCACTAAGACAGGTTAGTTCAGATTTCAAGGTTTCAAACATTAGCTTATTAAATTTGCTCACATTAGGCTGTAAAAGTGGTTTCACTCAGCAGGAATTTGGCAATCTGATAAGAACAACTTCTGCGTATTTAGAGCCTCTATTAGAACCACATTCAACGGACAAACTGAAGCACGTTTCAGCTCTTTAACGAGGAGCTGACAGCAGGCTAAACAGTGGAGCTTATAATTTCCGCCACAGCTATGACTCAACCAGCTAAATAACTGCCACAGAAGAAATGAAAGGGCCTTTGAACACTTCTGTAATCTATCGTGGGGACAATGCCTTTTATTTTGGCTGTGCAAAAACACATTGCTGCTAATGACCGACACTAATGTTGTGTTTGAAATGAACACGAGCATCGCAGACGTCAGACTGATTCGTGCAGCTGTGACAAACTGAGCTCACAGGTTGCAGAGCTCCGGTTTGATCAGTTTATCATCAAACTTTACTGAGGACACCAGTGTAAGTAGTTCGCCGCACACACCCCTGGGCTTTGTTTTTGGACATGCATGTATTTTTCTAGACATTCAGAACTACACACACATGGTAACAACGGCAAAAATAATTGCACGAGAAAAGCAATGACCACTCGTGCTGCACTGCTGCCTGCCAGTGTAAATGGCATAATCTTGTTAACTGCACTTCACAAATCAGACTCGGTGAGCTCACGCTGAAACCATTTCAGCAACACGACGTTCGTCCCCTCAGTCACATACAGCCTAATGATTGCTTCTCTTGTGGGAGAAAGCCTATTAAGTTCTCTCCAGTGGCGCCAAACTTAATATAGCCTTCGTTAAAAGAAAAGTACGAGAGAAAAAGAAGCAGATTGTTAGATTGACTAACAATGAAATGAAAGGCTAACTGCATGGTTGGCTCGCCAAGGCTGTGACAGAGAAAGAGAGCTGCCCGCTCAGCTCTGAAGGACGAAACGAGATGAAAGATTGGAGGATTCGAGAAGTGGTGGCTGTCATTCTCCAGTCTTGTTGCCCTTATTCGTTCCTTGTGCCATATGAAAGGGGATGACAGAGAATGGGCCAAAAAGTAGGAGAGGCAAAAAAAAGAGCAGAAAGTAGGTCAAACTGAGCACGCAGCAGTTTGCAACTCTCACCCATCTGTCTTCGTTCTCTTTGTCTACTTTAGCTCTGTTTGTCTTTCACTCTTGTCTGCTTCCTGCTTGCCTCCCTCATCTGCTCTTTGAGCTTTCATCTTCATGTGACCTGGTGTCACATGGCCGACTGTATGTGATGCATTTTTCTCATGGTTAGCTCTAAAGCAACACAATGCATGCAAACGCCTCTGTGCACAACAGAAAACGCACATTTAATTCCAGATTAAAAATGAATAAAACAGAAAAAGAATAAAACTGCTGGTAATTTATAATTTACATTTTTTGTCAATAAATCCAGTGCAATCAATGATAAAGGTCTAACTGATAACACTGCTCTTTATCAAAAAATACTGGTTTCTGAACAACTGTGACATAGAAGAATAGCTTCATACACACACACACACACACACACACACACACACACACACACACACACACACACACACACACACACACACACACACACACACACAGCGAGTTGAAAG
>NW_005187584.1:734918-781630 GCF_000239375.1 Pundamilia nyererei
TCCGCTCTTATCCAGAATCAATAGAACAGAAATAGCACAACTTCCTACAAGTCCAGCACCTCAAATGCCCCTGACGTCAACACTCGCTGATGTACAAAATTGCTCCTCTGTGAGTCTTGTTATATTTGGGCTGGACTGGAGACAAACTGGCGTTTGAGACTTTATAGGTCTGCAGAGACCGACCGATTGGACCAGACCTGGAACAGAGGAGGCACAAAGTTTCAGACTCAGCTCGTTCTTACTGTGCATCATACATGAACACAAAGGATGACCACACGGTTAACGTTGTGTGTTAATGTCAAGCTCATCGATGTTATGGCCAAACATTAACTCACATGACGCTGCAGGTTTCCCTGCTTGGACAGATATATGGGTACACACATTTGTATCCATCAAATAACCATGGCGACTGTACAGATGATATATGATCCCCAGACCTCGAGCGTAGGCTGTTCGCGCATAGCTGCACGAGCTCACGCTCCCCACGCCCGCCGAGGCTTCCCATGAGCCTGTCACACACGGCGTTCACCATACTGGTTGACTTTCACTCCCTCCATAATCACAGCTCATCAGCAGTCTCCTCACTGCATCACACAGTAAATCTACTGACTCATGGCCTCAGTTACACAAACTCTAAAACCGCATGCAGCCTTATGGCGAGCGCACCCGAGCACACACCAGGGACACTGTGGCCTTTTCAGGCCAAACCCAAAGTTAAAAAATTACTGCTCAGACTTGCAGGATCATTTTTGGACTTTAAATTATTGTTATGGTCAGTGTGACAACACTGCCCCATCCATCCATCCATCCATCCATCCATCCATCCATCATCAACCTAGCGTCATGGAGGACAACCGCTGCTCCTCAGTATCAAAAGGAGGTAGTTTTAGTAGTTAGGGTGCATCTTAGGCACATCCCTTTGGAAGTTTACCGGACACGCCCAACTGGGAGGAGACCCTGGGGTAGATCCAGAACCCTGTGGAGCGATTATTTATTCGTCTGGCGTGGGAATGCCTCAGGCTCCCCCCAGGAGGTGCTGGAACGTGTTGCTGGGGTCAACAACATTTGAGATGTTTATCCTGCTGCCATCGCCACTCGACAGGATGCATGGACTCAGAAACAAATATATATATAAAGTCATTTTGCTTTAAGGGTTTACAAAGGAAGTCAGTTAAAAATTAATTTAAACTTTAATACCTGATCTTCAACCTTCATGCCAGCAAGAGACACTCTTCATGTCTCGTAGTCATAAGATTCCCTGTTACTCTATTACTATTACTTTCAATCTGAAGCAGCTACAAGGCACCAAAAACACTTGCAAGCATTTCTCTTGTGATTTCCTTAAAGTGCGTCGGTCCCCCGACTCCTTTAATAAGGAAAACATTTACCCCCCACCCCCAACAGCCTGTGTGTACACAGCTGGGGAGTCCATTTTCTCACCCCGGCCCACCCAGCCTCTTCTCCTCCACCGCCCCTCTTTCTCTTGTTCTGATTTCCTACCTTGTCCCACTTCTCATCAGGAAACATGACGAGTCCATAAGGAAACTTTCCTTTCTTAGTCCTGTGGGGTTGTTTTGGTGTGGGGGGGTCTTTATGACCAGATGTTGTGCTGACAAACTCAGCACTGACGGTGTTGTAGTCTCTAAGAAAACAGGAACCAAGACTTTTAACACGGTGGGAAAAGTGTTCAAAGAATCTGATTAAGCTGACAGGTCGTCCAAAAGAAGCTACACATGTACACACACACACACACACACACACACTCACACACACACACACACACACATCTGCAGAAGCATGAAGTGATTACAGGCTGAGAAGTTATCCTGGCCAACAGCAGGTGGGAGGAAGAAAGACAAAAAGGGGAGAGGATGATGAAGGTCAACAAAAGGTAACGTGACAGAAAGTATCTGACGATTCTGTTTTTCTAACAAACTGAACAGAAACGACTGGAAATTAAGAAATCGACCACGGCGATCGTTCTGTGGACCTTGGGACTTACTTCCCTGCCATCACTCCTCACAGCACACATACCACAGGATACGGTTCAAAGCGCAGGACAAACACCCACTGTCTGTCTGAGCTATGAAGTCATCCACCTTAGAAGAGCCTGAGGTCTCACCAGCTCTGCTGATAGGAACAACACTCAGTCACAACATCAAAGCTTTCCTGGTTTGATAGCTTTCCTAACATTAGTGCATGTGCGTGGGTATGAGGGGCATTGACGAAAGACAGATCACTCCTCCAATCCAAGAGGTCCGCTCGAATTATAATACGCCAAATACACACAAACCTCTTATTTTCAGTTTTTAGCCATTTTACTCTGTTACGGTGTTAAAGTAGCTGCTGAGAATCAGTGCAGGTGTACAAACAATACCTTCATTTACCCAGATCATCTCAACAGCGTCTTTGGGCGTGAAACAAAAAGCAGGCACACAGATGATCATATCATTCAACCACAGCAAGCATGACGAGAGCAGGGTGTACTGTCTTTGTTCCTCGTGGTTTTCCCACCAAAGTCCGAGCGGGATTCATATTTGAAGGCCTCCTCTAAGGAAGAGAATCAGTCACACAGTATAAACACAGCAATAAGGATGAGCGCTCACCTCTCTCGCACTGCGGGCCAGTGAAACCGTAGACACAGGCACATCTGTTGGGCCCGATGCAGCGCCCACCGTTCTGGCAGCCATTCTCACACACAGCTGCCCGAGACAGAGGAAAAATGGATCCAGTGAGAAATACAGACTCTCTTTAATTCTTTGTTTCTTATAGAAATGTCGCGACCGCATTCTGTCTTGTGTTTGTAATGAATCAGAATCAGAATCAGAATACTTTATTAATCCCTGGGGGAAATTATTTTTTGTTACAGTGCTCCATTTTAAACCAACATTAAGACAAGACAGACAATACACTAACTAAGAATAGTACAATATATACATATATACACATACATACTTCACTCATAAATAAATAGTTGGAAAAGAAACATGTGTAGTTGTAGCAGCTTCTGCTTGTACGCTCAGCAGGTAAAGACAGCAGCAACAGGCCTGTTGGCGTGAGCTTCAAATGTCCTCGCTTCTGTTCTTATGAGGTTTAAGCGTAAAACTGTGACCAAAGTTCTGCAGACTTGAAGAATATCAAACATTCTTCTAAACACACGTGGTCTGCGCAGCACACAAGACACTAATGCAAGTTACACATATGTGCATGCACAGCGCACCGCCCCGCACCCAGGCTCAGCAGTTTTGCACTCACGTTGTCCGCAGTGGTTGCCGGTGTATCCTTTTGTGCACAAGCAGGAGTCCTCGGCGCAGCTGCCTCCGTTCATACACCTGACATTACAGGACTGAACTGTAAGAGAGAGGAAAGGTTTGGCTCAGAAGGCCCATCAGCAGCTCCGTCTGAACACCTGCATTTTAATTAAATATGGATTTTACACATGTTGGTAGTTTACACATGTTTGGAGGGTTCTGATTAACATACACTGTTCAAAAACACCCCAAGCTACAAATCCGGAGCTAATCATACGGACTGGGGTTAGGCAATATGTCAGGCCAGCTGAAGGCTACAGCCAGTCAGGAATTTGCTGAAAAGAAAACTGGGGGAAGGGAGCAAAGAGAAGAGCGCACAAGAAGCAAAGAAGAAGAACAAAAGCCAACAGGGTGTGAAGAAGAGTACGAAAAAAGAGCCATAAGTGGTGTCTCTGTAAAAAGCTTCCAGGCTGTCAGACTGCTTTGGTCGAGAGGGCCAATGTGACGATCTCGAACACGTAGGAGCAGCTTCCTTTAGAGCAGCTAATTGGCGCTCCTGGCCGACAGGCAGCTTCTGCTGAGCCAGCTTTTGACTGAACGTAGCAAAGCAGAGACGCCGACGTTGATTTTATTGTCCTTTAGTCCTCCTTCCCCTATAAACTCTGTGCCTTTCATGCTCTTCTGTTTTCATCTGAATCTTAAGTTCAACATTAATTTCCTCTCTCTTCCCTCCATCTGTCTGTGCGCGTCTGTCTCTCTTTAACATTTCTGGCATGCAGCGCTCTGCAGCAGAGGGGAAATGACTGAGCTTCCCCAGAGCTGACTTTGTCTAATGAGACTTTCTGAGTTTGCACACTTGCCAACAGGAGGTATTTCAGCCACTATAATCCACCCACTTACTCTGACTGTACCCAAACACACTAACTATGCCTTGTGTGAATCACAATGAAGGAATACGCTCTGAGGTAGCTTTTCATTTTGAGATTCCTGCCTTACTGGAAACTCGCGCAGCACCAAGTTTTAGTGTACATGAGTCAAAGCACAATGGCACGAATCCTTGGATCTGGATCCTGCGCAGTTTTGGAAAATGTAAGGCGAGGTATTTTTCACAGGAATGGTTTACAAAGCTCTCATTTGTTCCATAGATTGAATGCATCTAGAAGTCCCAGTTAGCTTTCTGACGTGCAACTCTTGGCAGGCTCCATGCACAGATCTGGCAGAAGCTCATTCTGTCTGGACTGCTCCTCATAGCAACACATGGTGATAAATGAAAGCAAATAGTTTGGGACTCTGGAGGAGCCTGCATTTACAGGTCAGTGTACTAGTGGGCTGCCTCTGTCTTTCAACGTTCTTCTTGTTCATCCTTTAGGGAGTCGGGTACGGCTTTGCTCCCAGCTTTCAACCTTCAAGATGGAAGATTACAGCAACTGTCTGTAAGGCCAGCAATAGAAGCAGTCATGTGAATCATAAATAATGACTGCAGTCAGTGATTACAATTTTCCCCACCATGAAACAAACCGTGGAGAAAACCCCCTAAACTCAGGGCTCCTCACAAAAACATGTTTTTAAATAGGTCCAGGAAGAGCAGGAAGACTTTGGCTAACAGCAAGAGACGCTGTAGTGTGAGGCTCTCTGTCTGCTTATCATCCTCTGCTCCTCAGGAGGATAAGAGGCTGCTGACTGAAGAGAGAGACACTGGAGGTAAGCTTTCATGTCACGAGCTTTCTCTGTTACAGGAGCTCATCTGAAGGAGCAGGAGCAGGAGGAGGAGGAGGAGAGGAACGACCACATTTGGACACAGAAAAGATGATCTCATTGGATAGCTTCTCCTCATGACGCTCCATCTCCTGCAGGTGGAAAGAGATGGTCTGCCCCAATGACCCGTGCATGGGAAGCTGGACGTGCAGAGCAGCATGATTGGGAGGCTGTGTGTGTGTCATCCAAAGAAGCAGGGGTGCAGGGTTGTGGAAGCACAATGCGCTTCTGTGTTCTGGTTGTATCGTCGGTAAGCTGCTCACATCTGGGTGTTTTTTACGAGAATCTGAGAAACACAGGAAGTCGAGGCTCGCGTGTGAGTGTGTGTTGGAGCTGAGCGGGAGTGTGATGGAAAACTGAGGTGCTTTATAGCTATGTTGTGTCCTGATTTACACACCCCAGAGACCTGTGACAAGTCCCCGTGATGCAGTGAAAACAAAGGTTGCACAAGATGCTCTCAAAGCAGCTCCGACCACAAAGGAGTCTTTGAGTTCCAGGAAATAACCCTCCCCAACTTTTGTTTAGTTCTGCACCTCGCTCAAGTCATCAATCAGCTTTTGGGTTAATGAGAACAACTCTTTTGTTTTATTTGCACTTTTAAACTTTACACCAAACAGCACAGAGACTCACTTCTGTGCAAGATAAAACTGCAGTGGAGCGGCTGGTTTCAAAGCTGCCTCCTTTCCTTTCATGGAATATGATGTTGGTTTCAAGCCTGAATGATCGTGCTGGGACTCTGACTGCATTAGCAGATAAGCCGTATCGTAACTGTCTTTGGATGCTTTTTCTGTTTGGACTGCTGAGTCAAACTGTCAACCTCAGTTTCCCATGAAACACACTCAGACGTATCCTCCATGTGTGATAGAATAACTACAGGATCATTTACTCAATAAGTCTCTAAATCTGCCTGTGTGGGTTCCAGCTTTGCTTCTTATTAAAGACAGCACACACTGGTTGCAACACCAGTGCCACAATCTGGAGCTGTTACAGTTCTTCTCAGTTGCTTTGGCACAAAACTCCTGAGACGCAGTCGAGCTGTTTGAAATCCTTCGAATCAGCGCGCAACGTGTCTCCTAGTAGAGCAGTAAGGATGTGTGGCAGCGCAGCAAACGGGAAGACGTCAGAAATAAGAAGATGCAGAAAAAAGTGCAGGTGACACACACACACACACACACACACACACACACACACACACACACACACACACACACACACACACACACACCTGTGGTGAAGTGAAAGACAGGCTGGCCCTGTGTTGTTACTCAGATGTACAAATTCACACAGAAATGCTTTTCTCTCTCTCTTGTTGTTACTTTGTATCAGTATTTGTCTTGTTGTTACTTTGTATCAGTATTTGTCTTGTTGTTACTTTGTATCAGTATTTGTCTTGTTGTTACTTTGTATCAGTATTTGTAATTTGTATCTGTGTGCAGCACTTTGGCCAATCCTACTGTTGTAATGACATGTGCTATATAAATAAAATAAACATAAGCAAACATAAACAAAAGCGTGTAAACTTTTCATTGTTCCTGTTAATAGTTTAGGGGCAGCGTGGACACGAGGTGGTTAGCGCTTGTTGCAACCACCTTTGGGAGGATCTTTCTGTGGGACGTTTCCATCTTCTCCCCTCGTGCTTTCCGAGTTCCTCCCAAAGTCCAAGGACGTGCAGTTAGTGGGGTTTGGTTAACTCGTGGTTCTGGTTGTCTATGTCTCAGTGTTACCCCTGAAACAGACAGGTGAGAGGGTGTACCCCACCTGTTGCCCTGGGGCAACTCGTATAGGCTGCTCGTTCTCTAAGAAAACCCTGCACTCGAAAAGTGAGTCACTTTTGCTAATATATAGTCGTCATTTATCCTCATAAAAATCATCAAAAAAGTAATTATGCTGTTAGGACATCCTGTAAAAGCTTCGATCATTCAGAGAAAATATCTAAATATTTGGGTTACCTACGTTTACACAGTGTCAAAGGAATTTGTCATTTTAGTGGCTTATTCACTGAAGCAAAAACCTCATTTTAACAAATGAATTCATGGTTTGGGGCGAGCTTCAGGTTTTTCTAAGTATGCATGTTTTGCAGCTGAGAAAAACTGTAATGCTGGTTAAAGCCCGGCAGTCACCTGAGAGCACTTTAGAGGTCGGACAAAGACCAGTGACTATAGTGGCTCTTTAAGCGAGCCATGTAAACATAATCATGTCTGACTGAGACTTGATCAAATCTGCGTCTCTCCAGCCCCAGAGCTCAGAGACAGCTGTTTCTCAGCATCAGCGCATCTCTGGTAACGATGCTGTAATTACGGTTATTGCGAGACGAGGTTTTAAAGACACCCCAGCACAGCTGCTCTGCCAGAACTCGGCTGCTAACAAGGGCGACTTGTCTGGAAGCGACGCGTACTTTCTGGTTATCGATAAATGTGACTCATTTATTCAATCAGCCTGCTTTCACACACATTCAACATTCCTTCTTCTGGACATGTGTACGTTTCCCAAATCCTGCCTGGCCTTGTTTCCTGGCAAACACGAGATTCCAGGAAGAGCTAGTTAAAAAATATCACGGCCATCTGTGTGGACGCAGCAGTCATCACAGACACGTGGGTCACGTGAAGGAAGTCACAACTGTGCTGCTAATTTATGTAAACCTCTGCGTTCCACAGGCAACACGTGAAACATGAAAACACTATCTATAACTCTGGAGAGCAGGGTGCTAGAAGTGGGCCGTATAATTAAGGCGGAGGAATTGGCATTTAAAAATGGAATTCCATAGAGCTGCAATTTGTTTCCAACTGCACTGAATTATCCTGTTAAATGATGGACTCTGGCCAAAGCTGAATTTGGGAGTTTGCATATTTGGGACGACAGCAGCCACACAGAGAGTGTAGATGAGCCCTGTGAGACTGCTGGGGTTAAAAAGCCTTTTAAACTGCAGAACTGGCTCAACAAGTCAAGCCTAACAACCGACTATGGACAGAGCTACAACAGCAGAGCGGACCTCTCTTTGGTTGGGTCCCCAGCTGGAAGCTTTTCCTTGGAGGAACAGCGACCCAACAGCTCATATGAATACGGTTTCTTTTAAATCACATGCCAACAAAGTTACAGCCTTTTTACAACTCAGGTGACATTTTCTAAACAAAGCCAGTTTCTTCCAGCTGAGAGCTTTTTTGAAGGTTAAGAACGTTTTCTTATCTGCTGACTTGTGGAAAATAATTCCTGCTTTCATTTCACGCAGGCCTGATTGTGCAGCAGCCTTTATTTTAGAATCACACAGGCTCTGCTTTCTCGTCTGCTCGCTCAGAAAGCAGCAGTTCAACCACTGACTGTGAAAGGAGGATCCACTGTGGACAGAGAGAGACACACTTACACCTAGAGCCGGTTCACAAATGATTCCTGACTGTGGGCTGTGGGGCAGAGCTGGACTCCAAAGAGGAGCAACAAGAACATGCAAACTCCTAGCGGTTGATTCAGACCTCTGTGCACGCTCTTCTTTATCACTCCTTCATTTCTTTTTGGAGGAGAAGCTGGCAGGAAAGGTTTGGCAGGATTAGAACTTCATGTTTGAAATTACAGAGCAGAAGTTACAACATGATCCTCAATCGCTTTGGTAAACTGACTCATCTCTGGCCATAAAGTTGTTTGACCTTTGACCCTGATTACTGCAGCCACAGAGGCCAGCGGACGTTCTTGCACGGTCACGCGCTCCACCCTTTTAGCACCTTTTCCATCAACCAATCACTGAGCTGTAACGTTGTGGCCGTTGCCGTGGGTACACCCAGCTCGGGGAGTGCGACAGGAAGTTTGGTCCAAGCTCTCCCACTAATCTCTCACTTCACTTCCACGCCCCTGAGGAGCATGACTTCATAGCCAGAGCACAGATTTCACCGCACATCTGTGCGTGTTCTGCCAGACAGGTCAAAGGCAGGTTTCCCTCACCCCGCCCTCCAGCCTTCTCCTAATCGTTACTTATGGCGGGAAGAGATCCTGTTTTACAGCTCTGAGCCAAAGGATGATGACTGTGTGTGTGAGACGCATTTTTCTGTCTGTTTGGATTTCGCTTCGAGTGTCTCTGCCTCGCTGTGTGCACCGTGTGTGTTAGTGGGCTTGGAGGAATGTGAGTCTGTGCAAAGGGTCTGGCAGGGCCAGGCGTGACTGATGAGCTGACTTTGGCCCACTAAAGCAACGAAGCTGAACATGCATGCGACTTAACACACACTGACACAACTTTCTTGCTCCCACAGTGGTGCTTAACAACAATGTTTGCAGTGTGTCTTGCACATATTAACTTTATACTGAAAAGCCGCACACTGTGCAATAATCTCATAAAGACAAACATGATTTCACACACTCTGTATGTGAAGTACAACACTTTGCTCCAAACACACATCCTGAGTGGTCTGTAAGTAATCCAGCAGACTGAGCCGGGCAGCCAGACTCTCCACGTTAATCCTGACAAACCCTGTGACCTGAGCAGGCTCCACACACTGCTATTACACGGGCCTGAGTGTTACTATAAGAGTAAGGTGGGACAGAGACGTGTGGCAGAGGAAAAGAAACACTTCACAGCTTCGAACAGCAGAGTGAAGTAAGGCCTGAAACCACGAGAGGACTAAAGGAAATACACCATCTCTGCACTTTCCACTATAACAGTGACAGCTGATTATTTTGCTTGTGCTAGTAAGGAAACATACAAGTGGACGCCATGCTCTCAAGCAAAAGGCTTGAATTTGAAGAAAAAGAAAGCACCTCATGTTTAGGACTTGATACAAGATACATGCAACTCTTACATGATGTCATTTTACATGAATTTGGTACCCGACTATTTGCAGAAACAGCTACAGGTTCTCTGCTTCTGAATAACTCGACGGGTCTTCTCATATTTATGCTAAGATGCTGCTGGCTACATCCTGCTTAGATCTTCTGTGTATCGAGTTTTCAGAGGTTTTAATCTTCGGCAAAGAGAGAAAGCGGTTTTGTTTGATTTACTTAATCTACTGCTACAAATGCCAAATCAGCCAATCACATGGCAGCAGTTTATTTAAGTATGCAGACCTGGTGATGATCTGCTGAAGTTCAGACTGAGCATCAGAGTGGGGAGGAAAGGTGATTAAAGTGACTTTGAATGTGTCATGTTTGTTGGTGCCACACTGAGTATTTTCCACACAGTCACGGTTTACCAAGAATGGGCTGAAAAACAAGGAGCATCACGTGAGTCGCAGAACTCTGGGAAATGCTGTGTTGATGCCAGAGGACAGAGAAGAATGACCAGCCTGTTTGGAGCTGATAGGAAGGTAACGCTGGACAGGACGTCACTCCTGTCAGCCAACAACAGGACACTGAGGCTCCCGCTCACCAAAGCTGGACAACAGAAGATTAAGCAAAGGTTTCCTGGTCTCAGTCTCTGCTTTGGCATTAAGGTGGCAGCGTCAGAGTTTGGTTTAAGCAGCATGAAAGGATCCTGCTTTGGTTGTGGTGTAACAGTGACGGCGACTAAGAAGAGCAGGAGCACCAGCCCCCATCATGCACACTTTCTACAGAGGCACCATCGAGAGCATCCTGTCGAGCTGCATCACTGTGTGGTTTGGAGCCTGCAATGCGTCCTGTCATAGAACCCTCCAACGCATAGTGAGAGCTGCAGAGAGGATCATTGGTGTCTCTCTCCCCTCCCTCCAGGACATTTACAGCACCCGTCTCACTAAAAAAGCCCTTTGCATAGCGGCTGATCCCACGCACCCAATGCAAAGCTTCTTCAAGCTGCTGCCGTCGGGGAGGAGACTGCGGAGTCTCCAGGCCAGGACCAGCAGGCTGAAGGACAGCTTCATCCATCAGGCTGTCAGGAAGCTTAACTCCCTCCCGATTCTGCCCCCTCTCCCCTCTCTCCTCCACGGTCTCACTGAACTCTGTCACACACACACACACACACTCTGACTCACTCACTGGCCTGCACCAGTTACCAGTCACTTTGTGGAGCATTGGACTGCCATTACCTCATAAGACTCTGTTGTTACACTATCTCATACCGTACATTACCAAATCTCCATTTGCACTATTTGCCTATTTGCACTACTCTGCCTGGTTTGCACTCAATGTCATTTACCCTTATATTGTATATTGTATAGCTTTCTTGTTATATGTAAAATTGTATTGTATTTATTTAAATTTTTACTTTTTAATTATTTTACCTGCATTTTTTTAATCACTCTTATATTTCAATGTTCATTTACTATTTTATCTAGGGATTGAGAGTAACGAAGTTTCTATTCTCTGTATGTCCTGTACATGTGGCAGAATTGACAATAAAGTTGACTTTGACTTTGATACTGTTTGATACATATCAAAAAGCATTAAAAACCACAGCCTACTCAAAGACGGCTGCTGACTGTCCCTTTGTGACCACAGTGTAACCGTCAGGATAAGGCGGCTCGTCACAAAGGTCACACTCGGTTTAGAAAGTGGAAAACTTTGGAGATTTCTTGGCATCCCAGCGAAGTCATTATCAAACTGATTTTTATAGTTACAGTTATGATAATCATCATAACTGTGTGTGTGTGTGTGTGTGTGTGTGTGTGTGTGTGTGTGTGTGTGTGTGTGTGTGTGTGTGTAGGTACTGACCTCCTGCTCCACAGCTCGGGGAAAGCTGGCCGTTCGAGCAGGTACACATGTTGGGTCTGGAACAGAAGCCATCACCACAAGAATTCCTGCAAATCGCTGGAGAGCGAAAAGACCAAGACAGAGCGGAAAGGAGAGTCGATCTAATGACCATACATAATCGCACGAACCAATCGTGCTATGCCTATTTGCTATCTTCTCCGCTGAGTTTTGCGATGTGGGGAACTTACGAACAATGCACTGGTTTCCTCCCGGCAGAGTCTTCCAGCCTGGACAGCAATATGAATGGAAGCGAGAGCCGCACACATTGGGTCTGATAGAGAAAAGAACAAAGAAACACACGACTTACTACTGCCAGCACACTTCAGTACATCATTGAACAAACACACACACATCAGTTCATTTCTGAGGAGCCCAGAACCTGCTCGGTCTCTGCTTTCAGAAAAAACAAACTTTGATATGAAAGCATTGTAAAGTGATGGATTGAGGTATTCTCAGGCTTGGTAGGAGGGAAATGCAAGAGGCCTTCAGCTCAGTGTTTTGTTTTCCTTCAATGCTCATTTCTAAGCTTGGAAAGACAGGATGTGCAGAGTCCTCCTCTCTCTCAAAGATATGCACGGCCGCCCTGATTTCTGGCACAGACCCTGCTGGTAGTCGGCTCTGATCCTTAGTGGCAGACAGCAAACTTTGACCCTGTCTGACAGATGTAACACTCATCACAGCTCATGGGCTGCTTGTCTGGCCTTAAAGGTTAGCCACAGAGTTTTCCTCAGAGGAAATGGCTAAACCACATCTAGAACCGACTGGGTCTGCTCACACACTCGAGCACACACATAAACATGCCGTCAGGACTGAGGTCTGTTTTACAAGCTAATGAGAGGAGCTCCGTGAATAAAAGCACCTCTTTGTATATTTAAAGGAGGAGCTGTCCAAACGGGCATCGGTCGTCAAAGACTCGTGCAAGCACGAGACACTCAGGTCAGTGTCGGTCAGGGTTCCAGCTGTGTGGCTAAACTACTGTTATCCTCAGTCACCGTCCAGAGTGTATAATGACGAGTGTTTGCGGTCATCCAAGTTGGTCATTTGCCGATGGCATGACTAAGTAGCGACGGACCGCAGCGTGGTGAGTTTGGATGAAGCCTGATCCAGATGCTCATAGTAAAATAATTTGCCACAGGGACAATTTTCTACCCCCAGGATTTAATTTATCGTGTTGTGAAAACAGAAACTTTTTTTGGTAAAAGTAGATTACTCAAGTTTTTTATAACACCAAACATGAAGCAGTACAAACCAGACTCATAAAATAAGTTGGCAGAGCTGAGATGTTCTGGTCCCTAAGTGACTGCTGGATACTACATTTCCCATGATGCAGCTCAACACAGTCCTGCATTAGAACTTTTCCAGAGCTAACAGAAATATCTTTGCCCCGTTTCTTTCTAAGAACATCAGCTCAAAGGCAGAAATGTCGAATTAAGAAATGCTGAATGGACTCCGGTCACCCAGCACTCTACACTGCTCTCACTTTACATAACACACACATTCATATTTATAACACACACACTCACACACAGTGTTGGCTGCGATGCATTACAAAGTAACGAGATACTGTAATCACATTACCTGTCTCAATAACTTAATAATGTGACGCATCATTGTGCTAAACTCACTTACTTTACAGTTACAGTTACTGTATGTCGTTACTTGTGCTGGGGAGGCGCTGCAGTTACCTGCGTACCAGGTGGATAGAAAGAAAAAAAATCAAACAAAAGTGCGTTTTCGTTTACGTGTGTTTGTTACAGTCGGCTTATTTCGGTTTCTGTGAGAGAAGGTCCATCGATACAGGTCTCGAGGGTGAAAATATGGACGTTATTTCTATTTTTATTGCAAAAACTGACAACGGCGCAATGGTAGAGTGGAAACTGCAACAGGGACAGAAACATCCGCATTATGTTGCAAACACAGCTTAAGCTCTTTGTAAGTATCTGCACAGACAGCATGCTAACACCAAGCTAGCCAAAAAACACAGAGTGACGTTTGACTGGGTGCGTGTCCGGGTTTCAGACCAGCTCGGCTTCATGAGACGATGCTAACACCCTCGTATGCAGTGGGAACAGAGGCCTGTTAGCGTAGCTTAGCATTAAGACTCAAAATGAATAAAGCAGCTAGTTTTTCTTGATCGTCGGCTCATTAGCGTCTTTAAAGTTCAATAATTAAATACATTTCATTTTCTTTTTGCTAACTGTGCAGAAATTGTTGCCCAAATGTTTAAAAATTACAATTTTCCACTTTGCGGGAGTCGATGTGCCCGACTGTTTTTGTTTTTTAATCGGAACAGCTGAAAAGATTTTAGATTTTAAAACATTTTATGGGGAAACTAGTTGATTTTAGTGAATAAAAAAAAAAGACAAACCAGTAACAGTCAGGTTGATGTATTTGTAGTTCCAACCCACTAACACCACAGTGCAGCTTTTCCTTGATTAATCCCAAATAAAACTGGAATTTAAGGCGTTGACGCTGATGAACTTAAGTTGCTCCTGTGTGCTTACCCCGCCTCACTGGGCAGCATCTGCAATAATCCTAGTTTTTTACCAGGAAGATGACAGCTGGAGTTTGAGTCTCTGATATATGGAAACACACCTCCAACCACATTCCCAGATGGCACTGCGGGACAACAGGACAGAAAAACAGGTGGGCAGGCAGACGAGAGATATTAATGAAGGTAGAATGAACGGTCAGACAAAGAAAGAAGACAAACACGTAAAAGAACAAAGAAAATTTCTTTAAGGGTGTTTGCAGAAACCAAATTGTGACCTTTGGAGAGAAAGGGTGAAAAGAGCGAAAGGAATGGTGATTAGGAAGAGGAAAGACTGGTTGGTGGGAAAGGAACAGGAGATCAGTGGGAGAGAAAGCAAACAAGTTTATGTTGAGAAGAGGAGGAAGCAGGAGAAGCGGAAAACAGAGATATGAAAACGAAGCAAAGAGCAGCGTGAGCTGCACGGACCCTGAGTGGGGGCTGCATTTCTGCAAACACACAAACCGAAGTTCAGAAATGGACACAGCAAGAATCTAAATGCCGACGCCTAACGAGCGCTCGCGAGCAAAATTGTTTCCTGATCCATTCCTTCACGCGGCACTGACGATTTTCCGCTGACCTGATGTCAATATACAACGAATTACGAGGGCGCGACCCCGAGGTCAGAAGCTCTGGTTTGTTTTCTTTCCTCTTTCTTTCACCTCTTTCCTCTGGGTCAGCGCCTTGTCTCCCGTTGCACAGAGGAGGCTTTACAGGACGAACCAAGAGCGAAATGAAAAACTGCCATAAAAAGGAGTTTAAGCCCCGGGGGGGTCCCCCCAATATTGAAATGTCCTACTGTTCTCACAGCTAAAACTACAACAGGTGAACTCTTCTGTGGCCATGTTGCTGCCTTTGAAGCTAACCCCCGTCCCGTGGATCGCTCATTAACTGCCATTAATAATAACAAAAGGGAAATAGCTGCCCCCTCATCCAAAGGAAAGTGAAGAATGAAGGCAAAGTTACAGGGAAGTGGCCCAGAAACCTGGTATGCTGAGAAAATTAGTCACCCTGATCTGCGTTGGCCAGTGCAGAGCAGGCGGACTCACGACGCCGGGCTGACTCATTCAGTTCACGGTGTCTTTGCCCACGTACGCTTGTGATTGTACTGGTCACAGGTTCAGACGCCTGAAGCCTCAAACAGCCCGTTTCTCTACAAACGAGTCAATGACGATAAAGAAATGTGAGAAAATGAGCTGCAGACAGATACGAAGCTGACGAGGATCGGTAACTTTTTATGAGTCGGCTTTAACAAGCTGGAAAACATAATGTGCAACAGACAAAGGAGGAAAAGTCTGGCCCAGCTCGAATGACACGTTTAAGCCCTTAAATATGTGCAAAATGATTCAATGTCTGATGCTTTCAAAGCAGCTGAAGAAAACCATCAAGTTTAAAACCTGGAAAGAAACTCAGGCAAGCGAGAAAATTAAAAACTAAAGAACAGACTGGAATAAAAAAAGGAGGAACTCTGAAGATGCTAAACGCTGAGCGATCAAAGCGGAGCAGGAACTACAATAAATCTGTTTTATCCTGCGTCAGTCAGAAGGACGGAGGGAGATAAAGTTTTACAGTAACTGTCTGTGTTTGTGGTTTTGTAGGCCCAGCGCGAGTGTTTGTTCTTATTGCTTTGATATAAAAAGAAGTGATTATGTTTCTGTGGGCAGAGATTATTCATGCCATGAAAAGTGCTTCTTGTGAAGAAACATGGACTAATTGAACAAAGGTAATTGTAAAACAAATACAGCTACACAAATGTGTTTTCTTGTGCGTACATATCAGAAGAAGGAAGGAAACTTGTGGCTGCCTTGTGGCACGCAGTCTAACATTAAGCAGGAGCCACACGCCAATCAGCTGTCCCAGATAATCCTGTCAGCTCACTCGCAGCGAGCATAAAATCCCAAAACGGACCCGAATGTGCAGAAAAGAGAAAGGGAAACTCTGTGGCTATATTTTTAAGAGGGACTTTCTTTCCTGTGCTCTGAAAGCACTCACACTCCTGCAGGTCTGAGGTGAAACCGTTTCGATATCCAAAATTGTTCTTTATTCTGTTTCAAATCAGGCACATGCCAAGGCAGTCTGTAAATAGAGGACCCCATCCAGGCCATCAGGGTGGTATTGACATCATCCTGGAAAGTAACTAAATGTAATCCTCTGGTTTGAGGCCGACTGGCTGCCGGTTTGCCAGCATCTCAGCCGGGCGAGGAGCTGCCGAGCAGGGCTAAGTTAAAACGGTGAAAGAAATCATGAAGCAAGACTTTTCAGCCCGAACGTACGAACGTACTCAATGATAAAGAAATGATACACTCGTTTGAGTTAGTCAATCACAGATTTAAGTAAAGCAGGTGGGACACGGAGCCGGCCAGCTCGGATTCGATCCCGCCTTCACATGAGGCGGTGCCAGGGTGCAGTGTGCTGCGGGAGCACATAAATCAGTCAGTCAACATCAAACCCAGCACTGCCGGAGACAGACCAGGGGATCTGGAGCTGTAGCCAGCAAATAAACACTGCACCTCAGCCCAAGGCCAACGTGACGGCCATCGTTAGGCTGACGAGCCTGCATCACCCACACGGAGAATCTGTGAACGCCGAGTTACCGACAGCCTGCTGTGATTAGCACCACTCTCATGAATACAGACCCAGTGTGGATGAACTGCCATGAAACTCAACAAACACTGAGCTCGCGCTACAAAAGCCTAACAGCCCAAACTCGTCACCAATGAGATTTCTTCATTTTCGAGGCTTCCGTCCAGAGCTGCTCATGTGCAGATGACTAATTTTACCCGATGTCGGATGAACCGCCGTCGCTTCGGGCCAACGACCCCCAGAGTGTAGCTGAAACTAGATTCGACACTTGGGCTCGTGAGCTTTGGCCGGAGCGCTGCAATACACGGGAGGCAGCTTCAAAGAATCATTTCAGTGACAGTTACCAGGCGCACCGAGGCACACGAAGTAATCCGATCAAAATAATCAGAAACCAAGTCCAGCGTTTTGTTAAACAACTCTGGTTCGCGGTACTCGCCGTGGCCCCAAGCCCAGCGTGCGAGCGGACCTTTTTTAGCCTAAACACGCCCGAGTTTCAAAGCAAAGATGCTGTGAGTTCACTTCAGCGCAACTATCGCTGCATGAGCATTTTATTCCTGACACTGTGGGGTTCGCTCAGCAATGTAATGGAAAAAGTCTGCAGGCTTTTGTTACTTGTTCTCATGAAACCGCACTCTACTTGATGGTAATAGTGCGCTATTGTGCAAGGCTCTCCTGATTTCGTGCCTCTCTCTCCCCTGCCTGTCACACGAACTGTGAATGTGAATTATTGCTGATCACATGTCCGTGCTTATATTTGTGTCAGGCAGGATAAGTCGTAGGATTGGTAAAGGGGTCGTGCACTTTGGCCTATCTCCTTTAAATATGTCAAGGACAAACACGTGAGTCAGTCTGAGCGACGGGCAGGCCGGCCTATTTGTGGTTCAGCGCTGGACATGTTGTGAGAGAAAACACCGGCTCGGTGACGCCGCCCCGCACTTCTAATAAGCCTCAACTCAAAACCTGCAGCTATGCGCTCATAGTTTTCCTCTCTGGTACTCGGCTGTCTTTCATTCCAGCCCCACGTTACTCCTTCAGCTGCTCCGTCACCTGCAACGGTGAAACAAATGCCCTTTTCATACCCCCCGTGGGTGATACGAATACCTCATTTCCTGTGACTTGGCACCGGGGGAACCGTAAGCTGGGACAGATGGGAGACTGATTGGAACAACTGATGCAGACACTGAAGCTGGCTCCAACAAAACACTCTTTGTTTGTCAAGAAGAGGTGAAATACACAACGAAAACTCTGATGCACTGACGTGTGTGTTCCTGATTCATGATGTTTAGGTAACAAAGTGAAAGAGAGTGAAACAGGAGGGCGAGGTGAGCGGCTGCAGCTGCTGACATGATGTTTCTGGATGTTCCCCACACACAGACAAATAAACAGCACTTTAAAAACATTCATAGGTTCAGATGTAAAATGCTTTGGTGTTCAAACTGTGTCATGTTTGGCATTTTTCAAATACTCCGCTAAAGAAATGGGAACAAATATGTGTTTGTCTGGGTGCACGACACAGGCTCGTGGCGTATGTTAGATGCCTTTTTATGCATGAATGATTTAAAGGTCAGCATGAAGTAGTTTAACAGTGAAAAAGACAGTCCTCAGAAAACTCCAAAAAGCAGCCAAAGCCCAAAGAAAAACTTTGAAAGACCTCCAACAAAGAAGAACTACTGCTCGAAAAAGGAAAATATAAAGAAATGAGGAGTGGTTGATGTTATTGCACAGCACTGCACCTCCCAGCTCACTGAATTTCTCTGTTAAATACTTTAAACACTGAGGCCTATAATCTCCTTACATTCCTGAATACCTTTGTATAGCGTAACCAGTACAGGTCGGGGCATTTGGGTCATGACTTGTATAGAAAGTTCCACAAAACACGGGAGATTTTATTCTGGCGAGCGGTCTATTAATGTCAAATGTCCTGTTTTTGACAAAGCGCTGTAGTATCAGCAGCATGCTCTGGTATAAGGCGAGCTCGGCCTGAGCCCAGGAAGCACAGCAGCTCAAAGACGGCTGCCGGGAAAGCAGAGACGGAGAAACATTCATGGTTTGGATCCTTGTTCAGACACAGAGACAAATGTTGCTACATGAACTTTGGGTTCATTTCAGCCTGCAGTGCCATGTGACTCTGTATTATGTTTGTGATTGGCCATTGACAGTAAAACACACAGATTCTCACCCTCTCAATGTCTCTTGGCCGCGGCGTCGAACCCGCTGCGCCTCCCTCTGGTCCACGGTGCCGGTGAAGCGGCTAGCTTGGTACGGGCCATTCCCAGTTTGACTGCAAGCCACCTGAACCGCCCCGAGGCACATCACCACCCATCCCAGCAGAGCCTGGGTCAGCTTCCCAGATCCCATCGGTCGGCTATACCTCCACCTGAGTCCCTCCTGTGCTGATGCTCACTCCGTGACTCTTCACTTTACGGACCCAGACTGAGCAGCAGGACCTGGACCTGGATCCAGACCAAATCACGGTGTGCACTCCACAGTAAGGGCTAGACAGAGGAAGAAAGGATATCAAAGTTAAGAGACAAGTTAAACACAGACGTTGGTCTAACAGGAAGCACCTTTCCATCAGATTTACTCTGCAGGCCTCTCAGACGGGCCCGTTTCACCAGAATGACCTGAGTTCATTTGAATAAATTAGATGTTTTTAACACTGCTAATTACAGAAAAGTTCATCTTAACTATGTTTCACATCAGCTCTGTGACTCCATCACATCATCAGTGTTTTAGTTCAATTCAATGTTATTTTCAAAGCACCAAATCACCATAACAGTCGCCTCAAGGTGCTTTAAATTGTAAGGTAAAGACCCCCACGAACAATCGCCCCTATGAGCTACAACCTGACAGCAGTGGGAAGGAAAGCCTCCCTTTAAACAGGAAGCCCTCTTCTGCAGCCGGTTGGGGGGTGTTTTGGTTAATGTTACATTTATCAGTCCTTTATAGTATCTTTGTCTATTATATCTGTTTCTTTACAGTGTTAGCTAGTTAAACTACTTCAATGTTTCAAGAAGCCAGCAGTTTCAATTATTTTACATTTTAGCTGTTTTATCTGTTCCTCGTTTGAACTTTCAGACGACATCTTGATCTTACAGTGCTGCTCGTGCAAGCTTCCCTGTCTGGGTCTTCTGAGAGCACCAAAGTTACATCCCAAGAGGTTCACGCCAAAGAAGACAGTAGATTTATGCTTCGAGGATGAAACCTGACAGGTTGGACAGTGGCACTGACACCTGTGCGTCATGTGTAGTTACACTTCGGGGGGAGGTGCATGTCGGGTTACACGGTAGGTTCTGGTGGGCGTGGCGATGGTGTAGAGCTGCTGTTAATCTTAGTGCGGTGTATTAACAGCCTCACATTTACACTCAGGCCTCGCAAAGCTTTGATCTCTGCTTCATATCTGAATTTCATACACTCTTAATTTGTAATGTTGTTACAATAAACGATTTTATGGTATCTTATTGATGATGATAACTTTGCTAGTTAATTAAGTGAGTTTATATATCGTTAAAGCTCCACGTCTACCCTGTGTAATGAGCAGATGAAATAAATGATGCCCATCATAGATTTCTGACCACTGTGAAGAGAACACGATATACTCCGATGCAAAACACTTTGCATTTCATTTTCTTCTTTTCCTTTGTGATGCTGGGCGGTTACAGTAAGACAATAGAAAACATGTGATTTGTGGACACGCAAGGAAAGAGAAGAGAGACTTAAATTCTGACTTCTAGCAATCTGTTTTCAGTATACTGCACTTCAAAGCCTTCTCGTAACAAGTTTATCACTCAACAGACACAGAAAACTGCAAAAACTGGGAAATGAGGTCATAAACTGATTAGAGAAACATGCTGTGTGTCAAACATACAGCGTTCAGTGTTGTTTACTGGCATTAACAAGGATAATAAAGATTTTACTCATTAAAATTAAAACAAAGTGAAGGGGGAGGTTATTTTTGCCCTTTGGGACACTGGACCATGAAGAAGCTTTTACACTGCTGTCCCTTAAAGGATAGTGTGTCGTTTACACATATTATCTTTAACTTTAGCTAAACTTTATTGTTGAGAACATAAATCTAACAGCTACTGAAGCACTTCTGCTGTGATTTCATTCACACACCTACTGGTCCAAATGGCTGCCTTCAGACCAGAGGGAGCTAGAGAGCAGGACTAACGGCGTGCTGGGAGAAAAGCGCAGGAGTTGAGGGTTAGATAGTCGTGTACAGTATCAGATGATCAGTCGGGTCAAAATTTCACAACCAGAAAGAAAACAAAGAACAATTAGACATTTATTCACTCATACAGTGTTCATCAAGTGATTTATGGAGCCTTGGTTTCTAAATGTAACTGTGCAGCTCAGTCCTGAGGGCGTTAGGCTAAATTCAAATGAAAAATATCTCGACGCCAGCGGCATTAGACAGCCGTGAGGCTCCTTCTTTACCTCCTCACAGACTACGGGTTTAACGGGGAACTCTGGGCCCCCTGTGATATACAACCTCAGCAAACCCAGTGTCCAACCGCATCACATAGCTGGGCTGGACACGGAATACAGGAGAAATATGGCCCCACATCCTTAATGGAAGAGGAGAGATGGATGAGCCGTGAACTCAGTCAAGTATGCAGAGCTCAGACACGGGGAGAGGTGCTGGCAAAACCCGGCAGGAAGAGATGGATGTTGAGGAAAAAAGAAATGTGAATATAATTGTCCACTATTATACTATAATTCACATTTTCCGTTTCTTTAAGGCAAAAAAACCGGAGCGCGTCCAAACGTGAATCTGGCACAACTTTTACGCGACGTCCTTTTTTAATCGTCGCTTTTTGTTCTAAACACCGATTCAAATAAAAATCCCTCGAAATCCAAAATGTTGCGCTCCCTGCAGCTGAGTGTGGAGGCGGGATCAGAACCGAACAAAAGAAATGCATGATCAATTACGGAGAGCGAGCTCTGCCGAGCACTTCTCCAAGCGTGCTGTCAAAATAAAGCAGCTAAAGCATCCGTCAGGATTATCGTTTAATCGTCGGACCGCTGGTGCAAAACATACCCTTTAACACAAAATGAGCCTATTTGCTTAGAGATAAACATCACACCAAGCACAGTTTACACTCTTTTCCACCTAAACAGTTAATAATTACTTAAGGTGCAACATTACAAGTACATTTAAGCCTGCTGTTAATCCACTACAGAGAAGCACCGATAATTTGGAGCAGGCTGTGCACAAGTGTGTCTGGTTCAGTCCCCAACTCTTAAAAAGTGCAAACCAGCCATTCAAGACATCTGCTACAAGCTGACCAAAAAAAGCACATAAGAGTTTCCACGATAGTGACGCGCTGAAAACACATCTGCACGCCACCACGACTTTATGAATGGAGAAAAAACACAACATCAACTCCTACTAGTTGAAACACAACAGATGGAAAAATAGGTGAATGCGCTCTTCATTCCGCTATACTCTGCTAGAAACTTAAGACCACACTAAAACTCAAACAAGGCGAGCAATGCAAAACCAAAAAGCCGGTTAGAGAGAAAAGTGCAGCATCCGCGCTTCATCCGTCAGCATTCTTACATTTTTCCATCTACCTTTGTGCATCTTCAGATGGCAGCCATGCATATAAAGAGATCATCTCCGTGAAACAACGGGCTGCTGAAAGAATGGTCAGAGCCATTGATAAGCAAATTTTAGTGTTCTCAAGCGGTACTAATACCTTGCAGCAGTTGAAGTGCCTTGGCGTCGAGGAGCCCCGTCGGAATTCGAGACAGGATATGTGCCCCCGAGTGGAATATTGAACTATAGCCTTGTGAGAAAAAGAGAAAAGTTAGGGAATTGCCCTGTTTGGGAGAGGGGAGGGGACACAGAGTGAGGCAGACACTGGGCGAGAGGGGGGTAGTAACGGACTGCAGGACAAACCCACATTCCTCAAGACTCCTAGAGTTGTTATAACAGGGGCCAAGTAGCTAAACCTCCACACTGTGGCTGACATAGCTCCACTATCATCACCGAGCACAAAACTCCCCTTCAGGCTAAACCAAGTGATGAGATAAGAGTTCCTCAAAGGAAATGTTCTTGGATGCCGAACGAATCGCAACATCAGGAGTGGAGACAGAAGCAAAACTGCCAAATGGTTTCTAATGATGTTCGTGATCAGAGCCTAAAATACTGGGATTAGGTCGTTGTAGATATAAAGTTTTAAAAAAATCCAACAGCCTCACACGTGGCTCTGATCACAGACAATTCATTTTTCATTTACATCTAAGTATAAAGCAAGAGTTTCAAGTGTGCACTTGCTGTTCAAACAGATTTATCTGTTTACTGCCGGTGACTGACACATCCTTTATTGCCACAAGTGTTGGTAGGAAGTTAGCATTCATGTTTGGTTATACTGGTTAGGACAGCTGAGGAGGTCTCAGAGCTGAACTGGTTCAGGGCAGTTCTACAAAGGAGACTTTTTAAAAACAAAGTCTCATGAAAATGAAGATTCAGCTTGGCTTAAACACAGCAGTCAGTTGCATTTTCATAGCTAATTCACTGCTAAGGGGAAAGGTGGGATTGCAGTTGCTCTGTCAGTGAGCTCAGGCCAGTGTCCGACCAATTTGCCTGCATGTGCAAAGATAATAAAGGAAGCGAGGTGTGCTTGAGTTTAAAAAAATCTTCTTTAGGTTCCTCAAAAACGTCTTGGATGAAACGTCGTCAGGAACCAGCTGCCTTCTTCTTAAGCAGCTGAGACGACGTGTCCCAGATGACTGAGAACCAACTTTTTACCAACTTTTGTCACTTTTGACGTGCAGATAAAAACGATGGCAGTGAAGAGTTACGGCTTTCATGGTGCATTACGGCACCGCCGAGTCATCTGAATATCCTAACCCTGACCCTAGTTTGGAGAGCTATCAGTGTTAAAAGAAGCACCGTGTGGTTTAATGGAACCACTGATGTTTCTGAATACTCAGGGTATAAATGCTCCTTTGCCACGTGACCACTAAGCCCTCCAATGACCTCAAACTCCTTGGAGGAGAACGAGCCGATTGGGTATTTACAGGGGACACTTTGTCTGGTTGTTCGCACATCGGTTTGGTATGCGTCATAAATAGTATTTTTACACAACACCTGGTACCTGGAAATGCTTTTTATTTCCCTAAACATCCTCCACTCGAAGCCTGACAAAGGAGCTTTGTGGTAACATCTTCGGCCCGTTTTCGAGGAGAACATTAACAAAGCTGGATAATTACGACCATGTGCGCGATCCTTTTTTGTCTCTGCAGGACACGGCATGATCTAAATTTGCCAAACTGAATGCTGGCGGCGAGGATTTCCGGAGAAGAGATGATGTAAAAGCACTTGTGATTATCACGGGATGTATTTAAGTTTTATTGTTACTTATTTCCACATCGTGTTCACTGATAGACTTTGTGTGCTCTTGGCACCAAACGCCTGACACAACAATGAAAGTATTAAGCCATATTCCCTTAAATCGGATCTCAGCGTTGCCGTTTTCTCTCCTTGGAGGCTGAAATAGACACGCAAACTTCCACATAGTTGCTTCACGCTGTTGGACATGGCAGGATGTTCTAGTTGGGAACATGCAGCATGCTGTGGGACCAGCTTTTGACATGCAGCAGAGTTACCCAGGATGATTTGCAGTGTGCTGCACGAGCTCTTGGGGAGTCTCACAGTCTCACACTGACACAATGAAAGACTGAGACGACTAGAAACAAAGACCCTCAAGGAGCATTAAGCTCATTGTGTGTGTGTGTGTGTGTGTGTGTGTGTGTGTGTGTGTGTGTGTGTGTGTGTGTGTGTGTGTGTGTGTCTCCACCCTCTAAACAGGACCACATTTTGGCGAGCATTGATCTGGCTATAGTGAAAACACACCACTGTCTGGAGTGCATTGTACTTTTGGAGCCCAGGGACATACTTTTACTGCCCCCCCCCTCTGCACTCGCTCTCTGTCACTTTCCACACATACATTTGTAAACATGTGTAAACACGCCCTCACGCAGGCCTACCATGTGTCGACCAAAGGTAACAATGCACGGCTGGAGGAGCAGTGAATGGAATGACCAACGAATGGTGTGCACTGATTTTTCCAGTCGAGGACGATGTTCAGCTCAACACTTGCACATCACAAGATAAGAAGGTAAAAGAATCTTTCAGGTTTATTATTACTCCTTGAAAAATGGTCCCTGTGAGACTCGTGGTCGGCGTTGTGGTGACAATAGAAAGCCATTTGTTTCACACGGACCAGACTACATCATCCGTCTGGCTCCGAACCAGCAGGAATGTGGGAGATCGGCCGCTGGTGTAGAGTGGAGCTCGGGGTTCCTCTTGTAGCTGACACGATATGAGAGATGACAAGCCAGTACAGGAACCAGATGATGTTTGAATGTCCTCACATGAACATCCCTCTGCTCACGACACGCACACATAAAGCCCACGTACGCTTCAGTTCCCACACCTCACAGAGTCCATGTCTATGTCGGCTTTGATCATCACTCACAGACTCAGCAGTGTCTCTATGACTGTGTAAACTCAAAGGAATTACTTTCACCTGCACTTGTGTACTGGCTGAATTCTCTCCCAGTGCTAAAAGAAAGAACCATTAGAGACCGCCAGTGCGTGATGGAGGCTTTTAGTCGCAGCCAGGAGAGCCGTTACCGAGGCAAATCACTTTCCTCTCATTCAGAATTAGTCTGTACTGCACTGCTGCCCATAGAGGTAAACTGGTGCACACGCAGGACGAGTGATCTTACCAAAGCTATGTATTATTACTCTGTACGACTGGGTAACTAACAGTTAACATTCACAAAGTTTAAATTCCCATTATCATCTAAAACATATTAGTTCAGAGGTTCCTGCAGGCACAGTGCACACACAGTGAACAAGCATGTTTGTGACACTTCTAGGTTTCAAACCATCAAACTAATATTAATATTTGACATAAATAACCCGAATAAATACAAAAATGCATTTTTAAAATGATGACTTTATTTATTAAAGAGAAACAAAACTATCCAAACCTACCTGGCTCTGTGTGGAAAAGTAATTGACCCCCCCAAACCTAATAGCTGGTTGTGCCACTCTTGGCAGCAAGAACTACAATCAAGCGTTTGCTGGCAACGAGTCTTTCACATCACTGTGGAGGAATTTTGGCTCCACTCTGTTTCGCAGAGCTGTTTTAATTCAGCCACTCTGGAGGCTTTTCCAGCATGAATGTCCTGTTAGAGGTCCTACTGAAGTCTGCACTGTGACTAGTCCACTCCATAACCTTCATTTTCTTCTTTTAAGCCGTTCACAGATGAACTTGTCTGTGTATTTCACATCGCTGTCCTCCTGTATAACCCAAGTGCTCTTCAGAACACAAACGCATGGCTCATAATAACATCTGATGATTTGAAACATGTCAGAATAGGAAGAAAAGAAGAAAAACAGACTTTTATGAGCTGTTTGCTCCTCTTCTAACCTCTCAGTTGGCACATCCTCGATACCTTTCCTCGACTCATCCTAGTCCTCTTATCTAGGATATGAGTGCGGGACTTCAAGGCAACAGGTATTTAAGTAAAGGAGATGCTCTTGCTACAGAGCTGTAATTTTAAAGCATGAGTTTAAAAGGTTGTTCGTGGCAGAGCTGCTGCAGTTTTTTATGATTCCTACCAATTAAACTTTAAGGTGTTCATTTATATTCAAATTAATTGAGGCATATACGTCACAGGTGAGGAGACCTCTCCAAAGGGAGTACCTGTCCACCAACAGGCCTGTTCTCATCTCTGTCTGTGCCTATTATGGTGCCTACTGTGTGCCGAGAGCGATTTCTGGGTCACAGAAGGAATGAGAGAGGAGGGACGTTAGAAGACCTCCTGGAGACCCAGTTGAATTATGCTTCAGGCCGATGTTCAGCTCAGTGTTGAGAGTTAGAACTAAGCTGCCAGCAGACCACTTTCAGAGCACGGGGTAACACTAGGACGATGAATACTAACCTTAATAAAGTGTTTGCACATGTGCCATACATGATGAGACGGAATAAGTGTTTATGCATCCTGTGTCTTTGACACATAAACACTGCAGGATCGTGACCGCTCTGATTGCTCTTTCCGAGTTTAATCACGATTACCGGAAAGTCAAAGTCCTCACACAGTGAAAGAATTTCAGAACTTGTTTGAGTGCATCGCTGAATGTCACACTTTGCATTACGTTCATATGGAGACATCACAGTGGTCATAGCAGAGCGGTGACCCTGGGGGGACGGGAGCATGGAGATGTGTGTATCTGTGTGCACACGTGATATATGTTTGTGTGTTAGGGTGGGGCTGAGGGTTTTCAAGGATGATGTCTGGGTTAAAAGGTTGGTGTCATCATGATCTTGGGGTTTGTGGTTTCCCAGCAGGGGAACTTGCGGTCCCACTTGTGGTTTTTTCTCTGGCTGGGTAAAAATATGATTATTGCACGACACACACAGAAAGACACACAAACTCATTCAGAATTTGACAGACACACAGTCTTACTGCATCTCAAATGTTTTTCCTCTTACCTCTTCTTCCGCCGTTCTTTCTTCCATCGTTTGCTCACGAGGCAAGCCTCACTCGCCTCGTCTCACCTGGAGCGTTGCTTTTCTCGGCTCTGCCTCGCGCAGCTGTGTTGCCCCAGTGATGCAGTGAGAGAGGAATGTCAAACTTCAAAGTATTACACGGGCAGAGACAAAAGATGTCAGTGTTCGGGTGGGGGGATGCGAATACGTGATCTAATAAAAGAGCACAGAAACACATTGGTCCGTTTAGACAAGGTTAGGCTACAGAGGAGGAGGAGGAGGGAAGACCTGCTTCACATGTCCCCACCCTGCTTTGTGTGCGAACCAGGAGCGGAAAGAGGCGGGTATACACGTGATGCTGCTCCCAAGTGACAGAGCACACTGCAAGCCTCCAAAGCCTGCTTGGCCATGGTAAAATGACTCTTCAAGAATACAGCGGGGCTAGAAATGAAGAAAGGCTGTTGTGTATGAGACAGATGGAGCGTGGAAGAATTTGGTTTCAAGGGGTCCACGGAGTAAAACATTTTGGATAAGAGCAGTGAAATTCCACAATCCCTGTAACTGCAAAAGGCAGAGGTTGCAAACGTGAAAGAAAGAAATGTAAAGAGAAGAGAAGCAAAGAGAGAACTGGAGCGAGAGTCCACGAGAGCGGAAAGAATCCTCAGACTGCTTGCTAACAGTTTGAGGGGCTAATGGCTTTCAGATGTGTGCAACTCCTTTTGTATTTTCAAAGGAGCATTAAACATTCCCTCTCAGAGGAATCCAAACAACGGCTGGAATCCACAAAACTCACAACAGCCGTTACAACAAAATGTTTATCTCATGTTCGCTCACGTTTCAAGCATTATATGCCTCACGGCCTCAGACAGGCCTGTATTTTTCAAAAACCATCTTTCATTTTTGAGTTTCGCCTGTAATGTTGGGTTTCTCTCTCTCTGAGAGCGCTGTAATGGGTGCGAGGAGCTGGGCGGGGGTAGTGTTCTCCCTATTTCCTGTTCAAACCTTGGGGGAACGAGACTTGGATGAGGTGAGGTCATTTCTTGTTCCAACTGTAAAGTTGGCTGCAAAAGGGGGAGGCAGCCGAGTGCTGGAGTTTCCCTGACCAGCCTCGTGCACATTATGGCTTCATGGAGATGCATATGCATTTTAGCCTTAAAAATGAAAGAGACCAAGCTTTCTAAGAACGCGCAGCATAAGCAGTTTAACTCAGGTTAAAATCAAATTGGGAAACTTTGTGAAAATACGCACATTTACTTTCAAGTTAAGTTACAAGCTACGTCTCCAAAAGTTGATTCTGTTCATCTGGACGTAGCGTTTTGTGGGAGAAGAAGTCACTTGGATGAGTGATGAAACGTTTCTCATTTACTTACCTGGATGATTGAGAATGCATCAAGACGTTACAAGCTAGACACTGCTGGCTGTTAAATATGTGGCTACAGTTAGCAACATGTTAGCTTAGCTTAGAAGACAAACTAAAAAAAAAGGAAATATGGGAAACACTTGTCACTGACTTCATGTTTTGAAGCTTTGGACGTTTGCACCACTGCAGTGTTGTTTTTTTGGATCTTTCATTGACCACATGTGGAAATAAGACAGTGGAATGCAATGCTATCAGCTAACACTGGCTAGCTTGGTTAGCAAGCTGCATCCATAGACTGAATGGGAGTGTCATACATCTGCTAATTAGTTTTGAAATTTAAGAGAAACAAAAGCCAAATTTTACTCTACAAAAGAAGTCGACCATAGACTTGTTAGATGACCCGTTTGGAGACAAATAAAATTATTGCATTGAACATGCGATCTTGTTGCACTTGCTTCAAAGACCGATGATCACTGTAGTCTTCAAAGTGACTGTGGTTTGTGCAAAATGCAATCTGTTTGTAATAATGCAGCAGTTAACTGTGATAAAAGTCACAGAAATGTTGCTGTCTAAATACAAAAGAAATTCACTGAATTTCACATAAATTTCTTATAGTCACAGTCCAGTCATAAATTCCTCCACAAATTGCCAAATAGTTGCTGCAGGATTTAATTGCAAAATGACACAGACAACCTCGTTTTTATATAAGGGTATAATCAGATCGGGAGATTTCTTGTAGCATATTTTACTGTATACAGCACTATTTGTACATAATACAAAGTACTTTCCTAATTCTCCATTTTTGGCAGTTTTTCTTCTTTTTTCTATTTTTAATTTTAATTTATCTCTAATTCTAATTCTATCTGACTCTTGTGCTGCTGTAATGTTACCGTAATAAAGTCCACATTTGTTAAATTTGCAAAGAGACCAGTTGCAGCTGTTGTCAAAGATGGACCCCAGTTGTTTGGAGACAGTTTGCCTCTCATCAGTCAACCCGTCCAGTCACCTTGCAGTCAAATGTGATACCCCAGAAACTGAGGTTGTTGCATTTGCTGATCTCATACATGAGAATTTGATTGATCCTCTCATCTAACTTCAACCTCCATCAAACAGACGCAACCTTACTGCAGGACAGACATTCATAGATCCCAGTCACTGGATGGAGATTCTCATATTTAGATGTGAAAATACTCATTTCAGTGTTCTCATACAAACCACATGTTGTCCACACTACTGTGTAGATTCATGATTTTCTTTTTGGTGTTTAAGCATTTGCTGTTTAAAGTTTCCTACATCTACTGCCTCAGATTCAGGACTTGATGTAACCAGTTTTACTGTAAAACTATTCAAAGTGAATAGTTTTTTAATAAAAGCTTCCAAGATTTTTCCTCCAGCCCAGCCTCTGCGGTCAGTATAGAGCATTTCATATTGAGGTGTGGTCCTCCCAAATGATTTATGCCACCGAGTTAAAAAGGAAAATGGTGAAAAATGAACGTTAGCCCTTCTCCCCCTCTCGCCGGCTGTTGGATTGGGGGAAGGGCTGCAGCGGCGTGCTAGGAAATGGAGTCTGGGTTCTGAAAGCATGTGTCGAGTAGAACCTCAGGATAATAGATTTGATATGTAATCCTCCCCGCTTCTTAAAATGTTTGCACTTTAGCATGTCATAAACTTGTCATCTCGATTCGGCGGAGCAGTAATTTGCACATGCAGATAAAAATGTGCTGAAGTCTTACATTATAAAAGACTTAAATACCTGTTGAAGTTTAGAAAAAGCTGTGCTCATTGTAATTCACATGACTTTATGACAACATTGTTTTACACGTGCTGGTTCTTCAACCCTGATGTTGTAATTCTGCTTTTTTTGTTTTTTGCTGTGAACTTTGCTCTACATCCTTCTGTACTTCTTCACCCCCAAAAACGATTTTACACAACATGATTGCATTAAATGCTCCTGACAAGAATCTATAGCAGTAAAAATAAAAATAAAACAAATTATGCAAAGAGTGTCAATTACAAAACAGTGAGTCGTGCCCCGCTGTAACATGTTGTTACTCTAAAGCGTTGGTGGATTGTTGTGACGTCCAAACTGTTCGCATCAACAAAACAGACAGATGTATTGGCTTTTGGAGGAAGATTTGGAGAAAGCAGGATTGATGGCAGCAGAAGGTCTAAAGCAAAGAAGAAGCAGCCCACATGTGACAGTAGACAGCTACAACATGCAGATACCTACAGACCACCAATGCATTACTGTGCTGAACACTTCAGGATCATAGAGGAAGGCTGTGTTGTTTTAGTGGCAGCCTAGCATGCTAGCTTCACTCCTGCAGAAGAACCGAGCCTTCTGATTAGCAGACAAACGGAGCTGCAGCCCCCCCAAACACACAGCACATGTAATTTAGTATCAGTCTGCTTTCTCTCACGTTTTTCTGCACACAATAACACATGTGTACATTTGTCCATGTGTTTGTCTCGTAGTATATGTGCACAAACACACACACATATACATGCATACCTTAGAAGGCTAAGTGTGTGTGTTCTGGTCAATTTATGGGTTGGAAAAGCCACAAAAATCCTTTTATGAGTGTGAAACCTCCGTGAACTCTTTACTCCAGAGAGCAGGTGTACCGGACAAATGGGAGAACAGGATGTCCAAGAAGAACCAGCCTCCTACATGGCAGGGAGCGCTTGGAAACTCCTCTTAAAAGCTACCTGTCTGTCAGCATTCCTTCCATCCAGCCAGACCTTCTGTTATCTCGCGGTTGTGTCTTGTTTTTGGAAAATGTTTTAACGTGAGTCACAGAGCTGAAGACAAAGGAGCAGTGGGACAGATCTTTATTGTACGCCTGAAAGAAACTAACTAAAACAATAAAGAATGGGGTGTGGGTACGGGCACCGAGGACTGTGCTAACAATAAGAGAAAGAAAAGCATATACAGTATACGTTCTGATACAACAATCCGAGAAAATGCCTCTCTTATCCTCTTTATGGGAAACTGAAGGCCTGACCCTAAACTGACACAAGCAAATCCTGTTGTACCCCGTGACCGTCTGCGAAACATTTGTTTAGGGTCAAACTTTCATTACTGTAAGACATGTGAGGCCCTCTAAAGCTGCGTATCAATGGACCACCCAAGCACAAACCAAATAAAGGGGTTGGGTTGGGGGGGTGAGATCTAAAGAGGTGATGAGTTGATTTTCACACTCAAAAACTTCTAATTTAGACAAATGGTTGTGACACATAATGTGTTTGCATGAACTTTGTGTGAACACAAGACTACATGGGCAAATTGTTAGTAATGGCTCCGCCGTGTAGGGTTTACACGTTCACCTAACAGGGAAAAGATCCAGGGGTTATCCCAGGAGGAGGCACAAATCCCTTCAGTGTTGCCTCAGGAAGAGCATCCGCTGAAAAATCTGCCAAATCCAACATGCAGAGCTACCCACTGTCATGACCCCGTTGTGAATATGCGAGCGACCCAAAGTCGCTTAGCTTGGGCTTAAAGCATCAGGTGACCAGCTGTGTTTACTACATCTGAGAGTACTTCCCATCTCTCTCATCTGCCGATGCTTTGCTAATGTACACAGTGTTTTAGAAGCTAGTTAGCTCACTTTCTAATTTCTGCACCTTCATTCGGGGATTAGTGGTGTTGCTTCACAGCAGCGGGAGATGGGGGATTGATTTTCTTCCTCTTTGTTCTTTGTTCAGTCCAGATCACATATTGTCGTCTTACGTCACATACCTGCTGCTCAGTGTATGGCTTTTTGTCTGCTGATGCGGTACCAGCTACTACCGCCTACTGGGAAACCCTAAAAACAGAGTCAAGCTGAGCTGAGTCGAGTAGATACCAGTGGAAACTGAAACGGTCGAGCTCACGAGAAGGTTGTTAAAATTGCAAAGAAGGAGAAATTTTGGATGAGAGAGATCAAGGTGCTTTCTTACTGTTAGCGTTTTATTAAAAAGGTTATTCCAGAAAGTCACTGCACTTTTTTTAAAAAGAAAAACGGGACATTTTCTTCAGATTAACAAAGGAAAGTGCAGATAACGAGCTGCCAGTGCTTTTCTGTACTTTCTTTTTTTCATTTCTTAGTCAAGGCCCAAAGAGCCAAGCTGAAGGTTTCAGACACCACAGCATTTCTTTATAATGTGGAAACACTGAGACATATTGTTGAAATTACACTTAATCTTCTAAGGACATCTCAGGGATTAAATGTGGAGTTAAACGAGGTGAGAAACACTTTAGAGGCTTCTAACAGTAGTTTCACTTGTCTGGCCCACATAGGATCAAACTGGGCTGTATGTGGTCCACAATGTTCTCAGTTTGACATTTTGTGCGTTACGCTAAAATGTACATTCACAAGTATGCATTACATTTGAAATCCCACTTTTGAATACATAACGGGGAAAAACGTTACATTAAAGCGCTGTAGGCCTGGACCAAAATCCACAATAATACACCCACATCGTTAAGAGTGTTCATGACTCGATGTTGTGACAGAGTTTTTATAAACCAAAGAAAGAGCTCTGTATATCCACCAGTTGTTTTTTGTGGTCTTTCACCGAGGCTGAGCTGGTCAGTTTGTTTCTTCTTTTGAAGATTGTCATGTTGTTGTTGTCTCTCTATTTTGGTCTTTTACCTCCACATCAGCATCAATATCTCTTTGGACCTCATGTTGAGAGTGAACAGCTACTAGGTGCAAGTTCGATACTTGGGATCAACTCTGAAAATCAGGAACTATGTACAAAAAAATTGGAAATATAAATATTTGCATGTGTGTGCAAAGTCCAGTTTAGTGTCTTAAACCAGGTAAGGGTGAAGCCTAGCAGCTACAACAAAAATGAGCTATGCAGAACAGCTTTTAATAATAATATAATAATATATAATATAATATATAATAATATTTATTATGATGGTCATTTCCTTTTGCCACACTAACGCACAAACATAATGACATACACTACGTCTGCTGTAAAGGTTGAGTTGCTCTTGGAGACACCCTCAAGTGGCCATTCAATAAACTGCAACTCTGTGGTGGCATTTCTTTAATTTAATAATGAAGTAATTTATCTATTTATTTATTTTAGCATGTGCTCCTCAGACTCTGGGATCGATCCAGATCGACGGGCAGGAGTTAAAGAAGACCACCCAAATACCTCGGGTCCCTGGTCCCGGTGGATGGCGAGACGCTTCCAGATGTGCGCTCACGAATCAACACAGCATGGCTAAATAGCACAAATCCACCAGCATCCTGTGTGATAAGAGGATGCCTAAACACCTCAAAGCTAAGATCCAGAAGACAGTCATATGGCCGGTGGCCCTGTATGGAGCAGAACGCTGGCCAGCCACCACGAAACACGAGCAGATCCTCAATGCTGTGGAAAAGAAGACAGTCAGGTGGATGGTGGGCTTCACCCTCCTGGATCGTGTGACGAATGAAGCTGTTTGAAAATGACTCGGAGTTGCCCCAATCACAAAGAAGATGAGGGAAGTGCGCCTATGGTGGTATGGGCACGTCATGGACACGTATGCGCAGTGAGGAGAATTCAGTGTCAAGAACAGCCCTCTGACTCGACCCTGGAGGCCGCCGACCGTGAGGAAGACCAAACGAAGGATGGATGCAATCACCGAGTGGATCTTGCCCCAGAGTACACCCAAGATCGATCCAAATGGAGAAGAAAGAGCCACGCAGCGGACCCCATGCTGGGAAGACGCTAGGAAAGACAGACCTATATACTTACCGCATTTTTCGGACCATAAGGCGCACCAGATTATAAGGCACATTAAAACAGTCAGATAAGTCAGACTTTACTCAACTCATTCTTCTTGCTTCCTCCACTTCTGTACCGTTGATTTATGAATGTTGAATTCACTGCAGCTGCTCTATTCCCATGTTGTTGCAGTATATGAATGACTAACCTCGTATTGTGGATGGATGATCTCAGCTGTTCTCCTGACTGAAGTTTGGTCCGTTTACAGCATCCTGCCATGCGATTGCATTTGTCCCTAACCATCGGGAACCCTCACGTTAACTATTATCGAGAGGAAAAAAGTTAGCGTTCATCCTCCAGCTTCGCTGTGTTTATGTTATGCTAATATAGCTGTGTAGCTAGCGATCACATAGCAAATCATTACATAGCAGCTAGCCCAACTTCAGTAACCCTACAAACGTCACTGCTGTTTAGTTTTCTGTCTTCATTTATGTTGGAAGTGATAACAGAGCTGTACGTTTGAATTTGTTTCAGAAATCTCTCAGTCAGAACATGCTGTATCATGTTTAGGTGGAAGCTAGCGAGCTAACTTCCTGCTAACTTCTAACTGTTAAATTTAATAAATTCTGTTTTCATGGATGTCTGGATGTTAAACTTAATTGTTACAACGCTGATTATTTTATTAAAGATGAAAGAATTTGGACAGTTTGTAACTCTCAGTGATGCTGCAGTGTTCGCTTGACTTTGTGACCTGAAACTGACGGAGTTTAGGACCCAGATTACTCCGCGCGGCTCCTGACTACGGTAGCTGTAATGCTCCAACAATCCATCCAGCGGTGCGGCTTCGTAGCTTAGCAAAGTCGTACTAAAACATTTTTGACAGATGTTTGAGCATCGTGTAGCACATAAAATCGGTTCGAGGTCAGTAAGCACAACTAGAATTCATACATAAGGTGCACTGTCAATTTCTGAGAAATTTTAAGGATTTTAAGTGCACCTTATAGTGCGGAAAATATGATATTTATTAAATTATTTATTGGCTCCATGAGCTTGCTGCTTGTATTTTCTTTCTTTTTACAAAGATCTGAGAATCTTCCTTTGCACATCTGCCAAACATGGTTTCTCTTTTAAGGCAAAGGCTGTAAGCATAAATGCACGTTCTGCTTTTATCTTTATGTTTGAGTGTAAGGACATGCAATCGTATTCAGTGACTCCCTTGGTCCAAACCACAAGTAGCCACTCTAACCATAGCCACTCTCCAACATGTGTTTCCTTTGCTCTGACAAGTGTGATCCTGCTCAGCTGGGCTATAGCTGTTTGTCACCCAACTGGAGCTCCAACACAGGGCGCTTTGAAGTGATGTGGGCCCCCCACATGGAGAAAGCAGTGCTGTAGGTGTACAAGCAGACAGAGGCCCGGGGGTGGGACACAAGGGGTTGTTAGGATGAAAGACAGTGCTGTGGCAGTCCAGCTGTTTGCTCTGCCAGCCCAGCGCTAAAGAAAGACGGGCTAAGAAAGAGTCAATATTTGGTGCTTTGTGTGTCTGCTCATGTCAGTAATAGACTTGTTGAACTCTTGAGAGATGTTGCTCAGCTGCCAGTTCACCATTTTTGTGGTTCTTTGAATTCATGCTTTTTCAAAGCTGTGAAAAACACTTTTAATATATATCCTGAATAAACAGCAAACCTTGGCATCACATTTTCCCAAAGCTTCCTGTAATGTTAATCAGAAGGAAAAGAAGCAGAGACATGACACCGAAGCTGTGTGTGGTCTTAGTGAGGAAACCAGTGGAAGCCTTTCTCTACTGTAACGTGGTCGCCATTATCTGGCTTGAAAGCTGGTGGTTTGATTGTTCTGCACATTTTTGAAAGCCTCCACCACAGCAGCGCAGTGTTTGACTTGATTAGCAAACTTTACTCTGCGTCACCAAATAAAACTCCACATGCAGGCAGACATCGAGAGCTAATTAACAGAAAGCAAGCATAAGTGCACACACTTGTCAAAAGCAGGGTCGTGTTTTCCCTTCACAGATGAAGAAATAGTGTGGAAAGAGTGTCGGCCTCTTTCCTCTCAATCAGGGTCCACGCAGGATCGTGCTAATAAGATGGCATAACTGAAGTATGTTTGTGTCTTTTTCTACATATCGAAGAGGAAAAGTTTGTATACACTGAATAAATGAGGATTAAGCTCAGTAATGTTAGAGTTCAGTAAAGCATACCACAGTGATGTTGGGGATGTGTGAGTGAGAAGCAGCCTGAGGAATGTGACTCGTACTGTCAGCGCTCTCTGCAGCCCGTCCATCTTCATTATACCTACAAAATGCTCATGTGATTCACTTCTCCAGTGGGCCCCAGCTCTTGTGATATAGGGCAAATTCCTGAGTGGGATCAGTCAAGTTTCATAGCCAGCGGGGGTCAGGAGCCCAGGAGAGTGGAGGCATGAAGATAGGACCGTGGGGAGGTGATAAGAAGCTAGAATTAGTGCATACAAAGAAAAGGAAAGGAGAGATTAAGCAACTTTAGCTCATATTTTTTTATCATAACAACATATCAAATGGCAGAGTTCATGCAAACAGCAGTGCCAGAGTGGAGCATTACGCAGCTAAAGAGTCTGAAATATTATTCAGGAGCAGAGATGTGAAAACAAACAAACCCCACAGAGCTCGGAGAGATCAAACACTGAAGTGGCATTCACTATGTGACCATCTGAATGCTAATTTCCTGCTTGCTGACAGGTTTGCCATATGTGCTTAAAGGGACAGTTCACCCCAAAATCAAATCAACATGTTAGCTTGTAGTGCTGTTTATCCATCCAGAGGGTGGCCTTAAAGGGACAGGAGCTGGAAGCAGAACAGCTCGCAGCAAGGTGCAGTTTAGACAAGTAAAACCCACTTTAGTCCAAGAATGCATGCAGTGTGATGCCAAACCTCAAAAACATAAAAGCACCATATAGTAAGACTGTAGTTTTAAGAGCTAGCAGACAACAAAATGCACAACAACACAGAAGCAACACCAAAGCAACTGGTGTTGATTTATAAGTAACACAACAGGCCAGAAGAAAACCGTGTGTGTGTTTATTTCTTTGTGAACTGTCCCTTTAAAAGGAACAAAATGCTGAGATCTTAGCTTGTTTCTGCTGCCCACAAGTGGCCAATGGATCATCTATTGTAGGTTTAATGCAGCGATGTACATGTGACTGATAACAATCAAAGACATGAGTGGGGAAGACAGACAGACAAAAAGAGGAAAATCCAAATGAGTCACTTCAGGCTTTTCTCTGGGAGCTGTGAGGTTTTACTGTGTTTTTAAAAATCCCAGTTTTGTTGATACAAGACCTCAGCAGAGATTGCAGGCAAGTTCAAGGAAGCAGCCAGCTGTGCAAGACACAGCTGTGGGCTCACGTAGTGCTGTGGTGGTATTCAGCCTGAAATGTAACATATGCTGTTCGTGTACGCTGTCGGGCTTTTATACGACATGACGTACGGTTCAATTTCACAATGGAAAGAGGCGCCGGTGCCAAAATCCACTCGCGCTACAGATTTACGAAGCTTTAGAGATAACATTTGTAGCTCCTACCAAACCGCATGTAAACCATGCGACCTAATGTGTTGTCTCTTAATGGTGATTTACTTAAAGCTGCTGTGTTTCTATCTGTTTACATCTCAGATATGTCAGTATCAGCTCCGTGGGAATAACATTTTATGAAATGATCCAGCTATCTTGACTGTTTATTGTCTATTAAAATGATATATACTACTCTTTAATTAGTTTAGATATATTTTGACAATGTCTCAGGATTGTTCAGATGATAAAAACATGATGTGTAACAGACTGAAGCCAGCCTGTAAGAGAAATGAGCTAACGAGAGCTGCGTGAGTCGTGTGGTTGAAAACTGGGAAGCACATGTCACTTGCATTGATTTCTTTAATAGCCAGAAGCTGTGTATCCAATGGGAGGAAGGCTTTAAGACAGGTGATTTCAGTGACTCTGAAACATGATTGCTGGCAGCAGACTGGCTGGTCTGGGAATTTCATAAACTGTTGCTCTGCTGGGATCTTCCCACATAATCATCTTAAAGGTTTACAGAGAATAAGCTGAGAAGGGGGAAATATGCATTGCATGGCAGTTTTCTGACTGAAAATGTATTGTTAATGCTAGAGGTCAGAGGTCAGAGAAGAATGGTCAAACTGCTTCACTCGATCACTTTAAACACGGTTTGCAAAAGAGCCACAGCAGGTGCAGCTAAGAGCAGGAACTGAGGCTACGATTTGCACCGCCTCACCAAAGCTGACTATAGAAGACTGGAAAAGGCGAATCTGCTGCAACATTTGGATGGAGGTGTCCGGATTTGGCATAAACACCATGAAAGCAGGGATCCATCCTGCCTGGTGGCGTAATGGGATGGGGGATGAGCACACTTTGTTCCCTTCTACTGAGCATCATTGAATCACTCATCATTACCACGGCCTACCTGAGTGTAGGTGAGTAATGCACCGTTTCACAAACTGGTTTCTCCGACATGACACTGACTTCTTACAGATCTCAGTCCAATGACAGCAGAAGGAGGTCAGCTGTGGCTGGCAATAGCACGCTGTACCTAATAAAGTGTCTGGTGAGTGTATGTTCAGCATGTGCAGGAAACAATGAACATATAGCTCACAGAGACCCACCCACTCGCCAACATACAGCAGCGCTATGAAAACAAGGAGGTTTGTAACCGTGCCGACACATTCCAGGCTGTTGTTCCCGATGATAAGCGTCGTTGCTCCGGGGCGACCATTCCTGCCTCGCCGTGGGGCCGGTCTGCTCAGACAGCACACTCATTACCTGCTTGTACAAAGAGCTTGTGACGTGAGGTCATGTGGCAGACGTGGTGTGTAATGTCTTCAAACAACTTCAGAGCTCAAAAGGGCAAAAGTGAGGTGGTGGGGAAAGAATCAAAGTAGCAGCTGGCAATAAAAGCACGCATAAAAAGACTGGGACTGGTGTTTGTCTGCTGGGAGCCAACAATCAGATGATAATAAATCTGATTAGTATTTACATGATAATAAGGCCAAGTAACATATGACCACAGCAGCATATGTTGCTCCGACTTGAACATTGTTTTCCACCCCCAACCCCGGTACCTCTCCTTCCTCCTCCACCCTACATCCCTCTGTGCCTCCCAAACCTTCATTTTTTCCTCTCCTCCTGTGATCCCTTTTCTTAAAGATGGGAAAGAAGTCAGCCAAATATGATGCAGTTACAGAGAACTTAATGGCAGTATGATAATGATAATCATTACTGAAATGATGATGAAAGACGTGCGCCGTGAGTAATTCTGTGATGTCAGGGGAAGACAATGAAAGCTGAGGTGCAGAGAGGCAGCTGTGCACGTCCTGACCTGTGAAGCCAAAGGACGAGGCTGAGGGCAGCTGGGATGAAGTAAGGCTCGCGAGATTCATTGTGAAGGACTAAGTGGAGGTTGTCAAAGGGAGCGTGAATTCTGGAAGGATTTGCAAAATTTATGATCAATGAGGCTGCGTTTGTATTTTAAACTTTTGGCAAAATACAAACAAAATTAAGGTCATGTGGGAATCAGGCCTAAAAAGAACAATGTGTGTATACCTAATATGATGAGCGGTGATGAAATCGGAGCATCTTCTGGAGCCAAGATTTTCCAGATCGGAGCTTTTCTGGTTTCCAAATATTAAAACGATTGCTGTAAATATGAAAAACACAGAAAAACCCAACAACTGTGTGAGGAAATCTTCTACATTTAAAAACCAATAACCTGTAGAGGCTTTCTACGATTGTCCTGCTAAAAGCACGTGGATTCAGAGAGCGTGATGCTCTCAGTAGGAACAGCAGGCTGTCGTCCTCCTATCAACTGAATCAGTTTGCTTTTGTCAGCAAATCGAGTCTTGGAGAATAAGACTGATTCTTTGCACTTACATGCATTTCTGTCCGTAGCTGTTATTCTAATTCCCTTCCTCTCCGTGGATCTTTCCTACTGACCGGTTCCTCTGCTAAATCAAAGAACTGCTTTCCTGGACAACTCTGTGATCTGCTTCAAACTTTGCAAAGTGGTGCTGAGAGGTCGATGTCCTTTCATGTGTTTTAGTGAAACATGGCGTAGTGACGTCATTCTCCCCCTCGTGTTGTTTGGACCATCAGATGGCCACGTTTGAACGAGCACGAGTGGATGTGTTTGTGCAGAACCAAAGAAATTCAGAAGATTGTTTATTTTCTCTGAATCAGTCTCTCTCTCCAAATCCCCCAAGTATTATTATTATTATTATTATTATTATTATTATTATTATTATTATTATCATCATCATCATTATTATTATTATATACATAACTGTTGAGACTGGGCAGTGATAGGACGAACCAGAGGAGCTGAAGAAATAAAACACAGCTCAGAGGAATGCCACAAAACACATGTATACATGAGAATGTCTGTGACCTTTAGCCCGCACAAAAGTAGCTAAACAGCAGGTTTGCATAATAGCAGGTCATCAGGTGTAGTCCTAGCTGAGGGCGAAAGGCTGATAGCAATGATTTGGCAGCTCGGCTTCACCTGGTTTTCTCTTTCCAGACGTTTTAGAGCTGCTGCAGGACTGGTTGTACCGTAGTAAGAATTGTTTCCTACGTTAGCTTCAGAACCAGGTTTCCAGTTTCTCAGATAACGTGAAGCTAAGTCAAAGATCCAACTCAGCATCAAAGCGTTACCATTTCCAAAAACTATTTACATATTACACTTCAGATGTTGGCTGATGTTAACTTCATTTTTGGTCATGGAAATTTCAGATCCACTCACACCAGTTTGTTACTGATGATTCATTTCAGCCGCAAGTATTATTGAGTGGTTTCCATAGCAACGTAGCAGTACTGTAACATGGAGCAGGAAGAGGAAGTACCCAACACATCACCGTGTGCAGCTACATTAGAAACACAGTGCGTCTTGTTAAATGGGACATTTTCATGTCCCACCAATCTCAGCTGGTGCAGGCAATGGTTTCAGAGCCATCCACACTCTGCTGCTGTGTAGTCGCCCTGATGCTCCTGCTGTCCTCAACCTTATTGAGGAATTTTCTCCACATTGAGGTGGAACGTGTATGGTAGGCGTCCGCATCAACACGTGACCCTTCTCCGGGCCGTGGATGAGGCATGCAGGGACATCACAGCAGACCAGAGTCCGGCTGGATTCGTCACGCCTGAAGGTTCTTTCCAAGATGTTTGGCAAGTGAGAACATTTGTTCTGACATGGATGAGAGAGTGTGGCCAAGTCCACGTGACAGAGCTGATTTCAGAATTGTTGCTTTTCTTTCAAAGGAGGTCGTGTTGTGATTTACTGTGTATGTCATCAGTCTGATGTGTTCAGTTATTCCACTGATCTCTGTTGTTTTTATGAGTGCATGTAGCACCACGATGAGACATGCGACACGTCCTCTGAAGCTGCATGAACAACAGTGAAACCGTGTTTGAACATTAGCCTGTTTGATTTTTGTGTTTAGTTTTGAAAAATAAAGAAAATGTTGCTTTGCTACAATGTAAGTTGCAAATGTTACTGACGAGTTCACAGCGCTGTCAGTGTAAATGTCACCGCCTTTCTATAAAGTGGTACATGAGGAACACTACAAAGATGTTGATGAATGATTACAGGATGAGTTAAATAGAATCAGAATCAGTTTATTGCCAAATGTTGAGCAGGTTTACAACATTAGGAAATTGCTGCGGTGCTTCAGTGCAAACATAGTGTCATAAATTGCGATTAAATAGACATGGAAAAAATATAAAAGTAGGAATAAGAATTAAAAGTGCTATGTAGAAAGATATGTGCATGAGATATACATGAGAATAAGAATTAAAAATGCTGCATAGAGAGATATATACATGAGTGCAGGTGGTGATCAGTGCCAAGCATGTAATGATGCAGTGACACAGCGTAGGGTCATGTGTTAGTGGCGGGGACAGTCATATGGTTATTGTTCATGTGTCCAACAGCAGAGGGGAAGAAACTGTTCTTATGGCGAGAGGTTCTGGTGCGAATGGACCGGAGCCTCCTGCCTGAGGGGAGCAGGTCAAACAGACTGTGTCCAGGGTGAGAAGGGTCAGCTGAGATCCGAGCTATATAAATACTGACAAAACTAAACTAAGCTTCAGAGTAAGTGGCTGACAAGAACGCACTTAACTCCCATCATGTCTCTGCCAGTGTTTCAGATGTTATTAGTCCTTTATTTATCCAGGTAAAAATCTCATTGAGATTAAAAATCTCATTTCCAAGAGAGACCTGGCATCATGGCAACAAAAGTCAGATGTGTGCACTAAATGCCTGAATGAAAAGGGTGCTTTGTTTCATTGTGGATAAATGGCCGTAGTTTTTCTCCTTCCTGCAGGTTATAAGAACGGACAGTGTTTGCATGGAAAGATTTCAAATGTTTGTCAGAAACACTAAATATGAAAAATCCCTTTTGGTCTTAAACTCTGTGTTCTTGGAATCTCTTCAAAAGACTTTTAGGTAAGATCAAGACGGAGCAGACGTTTGGACAGCAGACTGCTTCAGCCCGAGACGGTTATTTGATGGTTATTTTGGAAAAGTGCAGCTGCATAATCACTGAAACATGGCTGAGAGAGCTTTTGCGCTGCAATGATGTGGAGAGACGAACGAATCGTTAAAGTAGGAGAACTTCTTTTTTTAATGCAAATCTTTTTTCCCCATTAAGTCTTATTTTGACTGTTGTAGTAAATTTATGTTAATATGCATTTTTATCTAATGAATGTCCAGTGTCTGTGTGCATTTGTACGAAATGTTCTGTTTTAAAAAGGTAACAAAGAAATACTCCAAACACTTTGCATTGAAATCAATGGGAGAATTTGACAAAGCAAACGATGATAGACGTGGATCAACTCGAAGACTAAAGGCTTTGTTAAATCTTCTTTGGGCCACAGAAACATTTTAAGCATTTTGATTTACTCATAAATGTATTAATTTATCAGATTTCTCTGATTAACAGTTTTTTAACCACTAAAATTAAGAAATTACAGGAAAAGCACCCAGAGTCAGACTGAAACAACATTTAAATTAGCAATGCAGGCAGAAAAACAACGGAAGGAAACTATGACAAGGACTCAGAGGAAGACACAACTATATCTACACAACAGGGCAGTTAGAGGACACGAGCGCTGCTGGGTTCAACGGGCACAGGTGAACAGAATCCAGGTAACGACACAGGCAAGGAATACAACTAAATACACAACAGAAGAGACACAGGACTGCGAAAACAGCAGAAGGAAGTCGCTGACTAACACTTACACGAGAGCCTAACACACTCAAACACCACATAGAAGATCAAAGAAACCAGAATTCAAATAGAAGTAAAGTGAAGCCAGAACTAAACAACGTGAAATATAACAAACAACAAGAACCAAAGTGAAACCACAAACTCAAAACACTGAGTCACAGACGCGGGACCGTCACATTCATCAAACTAAAGCTTCAAAATAGACTTTTTATGACGGCAGCCAAAGAAAGGCCGCGCTTCCTCGCACAGAGTAATTCCTCCTCCTGCAAAGACATGTTGATTACATTTCCCTCGTTAACCTGATAATGTAACTATAGTTTAATTTCAGAGTGCCCTTTCTCTTCATGTCCTCTTTAATCCTTTATGAAAAATGGTTCATATAAATAAGAATCACCTTTGATTAATGCCATTGTTTCTATCAGCCTTCACAGTGACAGCGAGTGAGACTGTTTCCACTTACTGTGGATAAAAAGATAAAAATGGACCTTTTGACCTTTTGCTAACTAAACGAAACATAATCAAACGTGTACGCGTTGTCTCGTGGTCTGCTTGCCTCCTCAGCTTTTCTGATTAGAAGACCAATAAGTTCTGTTACTGTTAATGCTGCCAATACTCAGCGTAGGTTGCTTCTCTGGGAGGTTATATTTTATGACTTTAAGGTCTCTTAAATTCTTCCAGAGTGAAGCTATGAGAGCATGACCCCCAGCCTGGTTCCACTGATGACATAGCCTCCATCTAGCTTGAAGTTTGCCTGTTAATTAAGTCTGTAAACAGGTGGGTGAGAGCTGCTTTGTGGCTTTATGCTCGACCATCAAACGTCTCAAAGACTAATGATGTTTACCTCTCCAGGTCCCCTTGAAGGATGGAAATGTACCTTTTTCCAAGCACGCGAGCACATGTCTGTGCACAGGCACACGTAATCGTGCTGCTGCTGGCCGGGTTACACTTTTCTTTCTCTATTGTTGCCTCCACAGGGGAAATCCATTAAGAGCAACGATGCTGTCATTATTCTCCTGAAAATAACCGTGACCTTTACAGTTATTGGTCATGGCTTGGAGACTTATTTTCAGAAACTAATTGGAGGATAATTTGTCTTTTGTTTAAAATAAAATATACAAGGACATTTTTTACCCTTGTGTTGTCCTGGGGTCATTTTTTTGGTGTATGGAAATCCCGAGGACATTACAAGGGTTACATGCAGCTTGTTTTTGATGCCTGTGCCTCTATTCCACTTCTCATTTAAAGAAAAGCAGAGTAAAGTCTTTTATATACAACTATTACAGCAGTAACTGGTGATTTCTGGAGAAAATGTGCTTCGATGCACTTTTAGTTCTGCAGAACTTGTTAACACAAAGTATGTTTATCCAGTTTACACTCTGTGTGTCTCAATAATTAAAGGTTAGACGCTTCTGTGGGTTAAACAACTGCACATAATATTTTCTCTGACTCCAACCCTCTGCTGGAGTGGCACTGCTATAAACTGAAGCACAAATACTCTTTAAAATGATTAATACTTCAGATCTGTTCTTTCATTTTAAAATTGTATTATTATGCCTTTTTAAGTAAGCACAGTTATTATAAAGCAGCAATGCTTAAAACACAGTGTGCGCGACGTCCTGTCCAATGCTGCTCTACTTAACCTGCGATGTTTGGTGCCCCCTGCAGGAGCACAGCAGCATCTGTGTCAGTGCTGAATGAGGTCAAACAGTCAGGAGACTTCCAATCACTCCAGCAGCACCGTTTTTACTGAAAGCCTGCAGCTGTTGCTTTAACTGCGCCTCTGACAGACTGAGTGAGCGAAGCTGCAAAGTTCACTGGTCTCACTCTGAGATTATCTAATGCAAAACAATAAAAACAACAGCAGAGAGCACAAAGAATGTTTGAAGAGAGAAATTAATAGAAAGCAAAATGGAGAAAAACATAAATGAATAATAAAACAAACAAAGAGTGGAAACAAAGTAAGGGAAGAAATCTTCTAGAGCAGAAGTCTTGGTGTGCTGACAAAACAAGGGACCGACAGAGACCAGGGGACAAAGCTAAATGTACGAGCATGAGTGTGTTTAACCAAGAAAAACAAGAGAAGAGAAGAAAAATGTTAAACATGCAGCACAAGCATCCATGCAAACACTGAATGGGTTTAGATGAGATGTGAATATGGGTTTATTTGACATCTGTGGGACGCTGTCTGTGTTTCTTGGAGGGCGCCGCTCACTTCCAGCTCAGCCAGCCTCAGAGCTGCTGCTGTGTAGCTTCCTGCAGCTTCCTGTCCACATTCCCCACCTCCCTGCCTGTGTTTTTGTTGGCCAAGACAAAAGGAGGCACAACTTAGAACTTCTCCTTCATGTTCAATACTCGAAGTGTTATAAGATTGCTGTTCAAAGGTTCCCACCATGACTCTTGTCACACTTTTTTACCCGAGACGAGCGTGGGACCCACTTTTCTGCATTTTGAGTAAATGTCTCACTTAAATGGTTTTATATGAACTCTAATACACGTTTTCAAGGTAACCGTCCATCTTAAGGTTAACTGTGACTGGATTCTTTCTTTAAGTCTTCAGGTAACACCATCATCAGCTGATGCAGGTGTGTGTGCACAGCAACATAAGCGTGTGTCACTCGTTCGCTGTAATAATACAGGTGCAGAAATACCTGGTGTTCAGACTGAGTCCTGCATGCAGAGCCTGTTGTTTTCTCTCTTTTTAACCTGAGATTTATCTGTGCAGCACACTGACACACACGTGTTGTACTCTGTGTTTCTGCTGTGTTGTTCGTTTTTGAATGTTTTTGTGAGGAACATTCAGATTTGAGCTTTCCAAACTTTTTTCATCAGGTAATTATACAACATCAAATCACCATGTTTAAGAAAATGACATGTGTGATTGATGAATGACCTTCATGAAGTAAAGGATTGACTACTCATTTGTCCAAAACACAGTATATATAACCTAATGGCACTTTGAAAAAATTAAAAGGAAACTGCCATCTGCCAATCAGCTCACAGGCTTGTGAAGGCAGGTGAGTGAACACCTGTGACACTGTAGTGAATTCTCTCTTATTTGGTGTTCACAGATCAGGGGTTGCGT